>NW_026974721.1:0-239637 GCF_015220805.1 Pogoniulus pusillus | reverse complement strand
TGTTAATTAAGGGGTTCAAAGCGCTACTTAAGTGGTTCAAAGCACTTTATTGGCTCCTCCAGGAGGGATCTGAGACCTGAGATCCTTCCAGAAGTTCTTCTCTGGGGTCCTCCCACGAAGCTCAATGCTGATTGGTCACCCTCTGGGGCGTGGCAGCGTCCAGCAGGTGTCGGAGGGCAGCGGAAAGTCCCAGCAGGCTTTGTCCCACGCCACGTGTCAGGGCCGCCAGCAGCCTCAGGAGGTCCCTGGTGCGACAGGAGAAGCTCTCAAGGGGCTGGGTTGGACCTTCTGGGGCTGGAGAAGCTCTCAAGGGGCAGACCTGAGACGCAGGCAGCAGCAGCAGAGCCGCAGGCAGGAGCAGCAGGGACGCAGGCAGGAGCAGAGACGCAGGCAGCAGCAGCAGAGCCGCAGGCAGGAGCAGCAGAGACGCAGGCAGCAGCAGCGCAGCCGTAGGGACCCCTCCCCTGCCCCCAGCCCCAGCCCCTGGTGCCCGCTCCGGGCCCAGCCCTGCCGCGTCCCAGCGCAGGCTCCGCACCGAGGCTGTGACCCGCGGCGGCTGCGGAGGCTCCCCCGGGAGAGGCTGAGGAGGAGAGGGGCAGGGGCAGGGGCCATGGCGGGGGGGCTCGGGCAGGGCTCACCTTGGGGGGCTCCCAGCTCTGGCCTGGCTCCAGCGCCAGCAGCAGGCTGGGGGGGGGCAGCAGCTCCAGCACCCCCTGCGAGGCGACCGAGGAGCCGTCGCGGGGCAGCACCAGCGACAGCTCCGGCGGCAGCGACAGAGCCTCGGCTGCCTGCGGGAGCCACTCCCATGCAGCCTCCCCTTGCGACCTCCCCCCTGGAGCCTCCCCCTGCATCCTCCCCCCTGCAGCCTCCTCCCTGTGGCCTCCCCTCCATGGAGCCTGCTCCCTGCGGCCTCCCCCCATGGAGCCTCCCCTCTGCGGCCTCCCCCATGGAACCTCCCCCCTGTGGCCTCCCCTCCATGGAGCCTGCTCCCTGCGGCCTCCCCCCATGGAGCCTCCCCTCTGCGGCCTCCCCCCTGCAGGCTCCCCCCTGTGGCCTCCCCACCATGGAGCCTCCCCCCTGCGGCCTTCCCCCATGGAGGCTCTCCCCTGCAGCCTCCTGCCTGCAGCCTCTCCCCCTGCAGCCTCTCCCCCTGCAGCCTCTCCCCCTGCAGCCTCCCCTGAGGCGTCTCCCCCTGCAGCCTCTCCCTCTGCAGCCTCTCCCCTGCAGCCTCCCCCTGCAGCCTCCCGCCATGGAGGCTCCCCTCTGTGGCCTCCCCCCATGGAGGCTCCCATCTGTGGCCTCCCCCCATGGAGCCTCCCCCCTGCAGCCTCCCCTGAGGCCTCCCCCCATGCAGCCTCCCCCCAGCGGCCTCCCCCCATGGAGGCTTCCCTGCGGCCTCCCCACATGGAGGCTCCCCCCTGTGGCCTCCCCTGCAGCCTCCCCCCTGCAGCCTCTCGCCTGCAGCCTCCCCCTGCAGCGTCCGCCCATGGAGGGTCCCCCCTGCGGCCTCCTCCTCATGCAGCCTCCCACCTGCTGCCTCCCCCCATGGAGGCTCCCCCCTGCGGCCTTCCCCCTGCACCTACCCCCTGCAGCCTCCCCTGAAGCCTCCCCCTGCAGCCTCCCACCATGGAGTCTCCCCACTGTTGCCTCCCCCCATGGAGCCTCCCCCCTGCAGCCTCCCCCCCATGGAGGCTTCCCCCTGCAGCCTCCCCTGCAGCCTCTCCACCTGCAGCCTCTCCCTCTGCAGCCTCTCCCCCTGCAGCCTCTCCCCCTGCAGCCTCTCCCCTGCAGCATCCCCTGAAGCCTCCCCTGCAGCCTCTCCCCTGCAGCCTCTCCCCCTGCAGCCTCTCCCCCTGCAGCCTCTCCCCTGCAGCATCCCCTGAAGCCTCCCCTGCAGCCTCTCCCCTGCAGCCTCCCCTGTGTCCTCCCCCCATGGAGCCTTCCCCCTGCGGCCTCCCCCCCATGGAGCCTCTCGCCTGCAGCCTTCCCCCTGCAGCCTCCCCCTGCAGCCTCCCCTGAAGCCTCTCCTTGCAGCCTCCCCCCATGGAGGTTCCCCCCTGTGGCCTCCCCCCATGGAGCCTCCCCCCTGCAGCCTCCCCTGCGGCCTCTCCCCTGCAGCCTCCTCCTGCAGCCTCCCCCTGCAGCCTCCCCCCATGGGGCCTCCTCCCCCTGCAGCCTCCCCTGCGGCCTCCTCCCCCTGCAGCCTCCCCCCTGCAGCCTCTCCCCTGCAGCCTCCCCCCTGCAGCCTCTCCTCCTGCAGCCTCCTCCTGCAGCCTCCCCCCTGCAGCGTCTCCCCTGCAGCCTCCCCCTGCAGCCTCTCCAGTGTGGACCAGTAAAGATCTGACAGGCACCAGTATGGACCAGTAAAGAGCACACAGGCACCAGTATGGACCAGTAAAGAGCTGACAGGCACCAGTATGGACCAGTAAAGAGCACACAGGCACCAGTATGGACCAGTAAAGAGCACACAGGCACCAGTATGGACCAGTAAAGAGCACGCAGGCACCAGTGTGGACCAGTAAAGAGCACGCAGGCTCCAGTGTGGACCAGTAAAGAGCACACAGGCACCAGTATGGACCAGTAAAGAGCTGACAGGCACCAGTATGGACCAGTAAAGAGCACACAGGCACCAGTATGGACCAGTAAAGAGCACACAGGCACCAGTGTGGACCAGTAAAGAGCACACAGGCACCAGTGTGGACCAGTAAAGAGCACACAGGCACCAGTATGGACCAGTAAAGAGCTGACAGGCACCAGTATGGACCAGTAAAGAGCACACAGGCACCAGTGTGGACCAGTAAAGAGCACACAGGCACCAGTGTGGACCAGTAAAGAGCTGACAGGCACCAGTGTGGACCAGTAAAGAGCTGACAGGCACCAGTATGGACCAGTAAAGAGCACACAGGCACCAGTGTGGACCAGTAAAGAGCTGACAGGCACCAGTGTGGACCAGTAAAGAGCACACAGGCACCAGTGTGGACCAGCAAAGAGCACACAGGCACCAGTGTGGACCAGCAAAGAGCACACAGGCACCAGTGTGGACCAGTAAAGAGCTGGAGGGAGGGGAGGGGTTAGGTGTGTGGGGGCGGGGCTAAGGGCGATTGGGCGTGGCCTGGATCAGGGAGTGGGCGGGGTTAGGGAGGGGGCGGTACCTATGGGCAGAGCTAGGCCTGTGTGGGGCGGAGCTTTGTCGCTATTGGTCGGCTCTCTGTGGGCGGGGCCAAGGGTCTGACAGCTACCAGCGATGGGGGGGGGGAGGGGGGGGGCACAGGGTGGGGCCTGGAGGGGGCCTGGGGAGGTCTTGGGGGGCTCTGGGAGGGGCCTGGGGGCTCCTGTGGGGTGCAGGAGGGTCTGGGGGGGGCCTCTGAGGTGAGTGGGGGGCTCGGGAGGGGGTCCGGTGGGGGGGGTCCAGAGGTGTCTTGTGGGGGGGGCCCGGGAGGGTCCTGGGGGAGGGGTCCAGAGGTGTCCTGGGGGGTGTCCGGGAGGGGGTCCTGGGGGGGGTCCAGAGGTGTCCTGGGGGGGGGGGTCCTTAGGTGGTCTGGAAGGGTCCTGAGCTCCAGAGGGGTCTTGGGGGGTCATGGGGTGGGGGGGCGCTTAGGGAGTCCTGGGGGGGCACTCGGGAGGTCCTGGAGGGGTCTTAAGGGGGTACTGGGGGGGGAGGTCCTGGAGGCTCCTAGGGGGTCTGGAGCAGTCCTGGGGAGGTCTGGGGGGGTCCTAAAGGGGTCCTGGGAGGGGGCCCAGAGGCTCCTATGGGGTTCTGGGGGGGGGGGGACACGCTTAGGGGGTCTGGAGGGGTCCTGGGGAGGCCTGGGGGGGGTCTAAGGGGGTCCTGGAGGGGTCTTGGGGGCGACCTAAAGGATCTGGGAAGGGTTTGGGGGGGACCTTGGGGTGTCCTGGGGGGGGTCCTAAAGAGGTCCGGGGGGGTCACCGTGGGGGGCACGGAGGGGTCCTGAGGGCCTGAAGGGTCTTGGGGAGGTCTGGGAGGGTCCTGGGGGGTCCTGGAGGGGTCCTTGGGGGGGTCCTGGAGGGGTCCTGAGGGGTCGGGGGGGGGGTCCTGAAGAGGTCTCGGGGGGGGATCCTTGCAGGTCCTGAAGGGGTCCTGAGGGGTCGGGGGGGGGGTCTGGAGGAGTCCTGGGGGTGGTCCTGAGGAGGTCTCGGGGGGGACTCCTGGAGGGGTCCTTGGGGGTTCCTTGGGGGAGATCTTGGGCTTGAGGGGGGGTCCCAAGGTGGGGGGGGCTGGACCTGAGGGGGGCCTTGAGCATTTGGAGTCCCTTGTGAGGGGGGGGTCAAAAAGTGAGGAGGGGGTGGGGGAAGAGGGAGGGGCTTGGATTGGGGTCTCCTGGGGGAGGGGCATGTAAAGGGGGGGGGGCATGGCCTGGGAGGGGGAGGGGGGGCAGGTGCAATGGAGGGAGGGGGGAGGTCACTATGGGGGGGAGGTCACTATGGGGGGGTCACTATGGGGGTGGTAACTATGGGGGGGGAGGTCACTATGGGGGGAGGTCGCTATGGGGGGGGAGGTCACTATGGGGGAGGTCACTATGGGGGGGAGGTCACTATGGGGGGGAAGTCACTATGGGGGAGGTCACTATCGGGGGGGAGGTCACTATGGGGGGGGAGGTCACTATGGGGGGGAGGTCACTATGGGGGGGGGGTCACTATGGGGGTGGTAACTAAGGGGGGGAGGTCACTATGGGGGGAGGTCACTATGGGGGGGAGGTCACTATGGGGGGAGGTCACTATGGGGGGGAGGTCACTATGGGGGGGGGGTCACTATGGGGGTGGTAACTAAGGGGGGGAGGTCACTATGGGGGGAGGTCACTATGGGGGGGAGGTCACTATGGGGGGGGAGGTCACTGTGGGGGAGGTCACTATGGGGGGGGAGGTCACTATGGGGGGGGAGGTCACTATGGGGGAGGTCACTATGGGGGGGGAGGTCACTATGGGGGAGGTCACTGTGGGGGGAGGTCACTATGGGGGGAGGTCACTATGGGGGGGAGGTCACTATGGGGGGTAACTATGGGGGGGGAGGTCACTATGGGGGGTAACTATGGGGGGGGAGGTCACTATGGGGGGGAGGTCACTATGGGGGGAGGTCACTATGGGGGGGAGGTCACTATGGGGGAGATCACTATGGGGGGGAGGTCAGTATGGGGGGGGTCACTATGTGGGGGGAGGTCACTATGGGGGGGGAGGTCACTGTGGGAGGGAGGTCACTGGGGGGGAGGTCACTATGGGGGGAGGTCTCTATGGGGGGGGTCACTATGGGGGGGAGGTCACTATGGGGGGAGGTCACTATGGGGGAGGTCACTATGCGAGGGGTCACTATGGAGGGGGGAGGTCACTATGGGGGGGGTCACTGTGGGGGGGGAGGTCATTATGGGGAGGAGGTCACTATGGGGGGGAGGTCACTGTCGGGGGGGTCACTCCCCCACTCCTGCTCCCTCCCCCAGTCCCTACCCCCCCCCTCCTCTTCCCCCCTCTCCCCCTCCTCCTCCTCCCCTTCCCCCCATCCCCTCTCTCCCCCTCCCCCCTCCCCTTCCTCCTAACCCCTTCCTCCTCCTTTCCCCCACTAATAAATCTTCCCCCCCCCCCCGGACCCCCCTTTGGGTTTCTTAGTGATGAAATGAGAGGGGAAAGGGGGAGGGGAAGGGGGAAGGGGGAAGGGGAAAGGGCAAGGGGGGAAGGGGGAGGAGGAAAGGGGGAAGGGAAGGGGGAAGGGGGAAGGGGAATGAGGAAGGTGGAAGGGGATGGGGGAAGTGGAGGAGGGAAAGGGAAGGGGGATGGGGAATGAGGGAGGGGGAAAGGGGAAAGGGGAAGGGAAGGGAAGGGGGAAGGGGGAAGGGGGAAGGGGAAAGGGAAGGGGAAAAGGGCAGGAGGGAAAGGGAAGGGGAAGGGGAAGGGAGAAGGGGGAGGGGGGAAAGGGAAGGAGGAAGGGGAATGAGGAAGGGGGAAGGGGAAGGGGGAAGAGGAATGGGAATGGGAAGGGGAAGGGGAAGGGGGAAGAGGAATGGGAATGGGAAGGGGAAGGGGGAGGGGGGAAGGGGAAGGGAAAGGAGGGAAGGGAAAGGAGGGAAGGGGGAGGGGGGAGGAGGAGGAGGAGGAGGAGGAGGAGGAGGAGGAGGAGGAGGAGGAGGAGGAGGAGGGTGGGGGTGGGGCAGGGCCAGCTCCATTCTTTGGGTCATGCTTTGGTGCCCACCCGGGGCCGGCCTGGGCTTGTCCCCAGCGCTTGGGGACAAAGGGACATTGTCCGCGGGGGAGGGGGCAGGGAGGGGCTCGGGGGCGCTCTAAGTGGGGGGGGGTTGGGGACACTGAGGGGAGGGGGTTGGGGACACTGAGGGGGGGTTGGGGACACTGAGGGGCATTGGGGGTTGGGGACACTGAGAGGGTTGGGGACACTGAGGGGGTTGGGGACACTGAGGGGGGGGTTGGGGACACTGGAGGGGGGGGAGGGGGTTGGGGACACTGGAGGGGGGGTTTGGGACACTGAGGGGGGGTTGGGGACACTGAGGGGAGGGGGTTGGGGACACTGAGGAGGGTTGGGGACACTGAGGGGGGATTGGGGATACTGAGGGGAGGGGGTTGGGGACACTGGAGGGGGGGTTGCGGACACTGGAGGGGGGGTTGGGGACACTGAGGGGAGGGGGTTGGGGACACTGGAGGGGGGGTTGGGGACACTGAGGGGGGGTTGGGGACACTGAGGGGGGGGTTGGGGACACTGGAGGGGGAGTTGGGGACACTGAGGGGAGGGGGTTTGGGACACTGAGGGGGGGTTGGGGACATTTGGGGTCAGTGAGGGCACTGGAGGGGGACAGCAGGGAGGGGGTTGGGGACCTTGGGGGGTTGGGGACACTGGGGACATTGGGGAGGGGATATGAGGGGTGGGGTTGGGGACACTGAGGTGGACACTGAAGGGGACATTGGGGACACTGAGGACATTTGGGACACTGAAGGGGACATTGTGGACACTGAGGGGGACACTGGGGACCCTGAAGGGGACATTGGGGACACCGAGGGGGACAGCAGGGGACAGAGGAGAGCCGAGGCTGGCACTCAGCCTGGCACCGTTTGTGTCCCCATGTCCCCTCCCCTGTCCCCACCCCCGGGGACTGTCCCTGCGCCTATAAGTTGGGGACACAGAGGGAGGGAGGGGGGGAGAGAGGTGACAGCAGCATGGGGGTGACAACGACACTGGTGGTGGCCTTGGGGACACTGCTGCTGGGGGGTGAGGGGGACAGGGGAGGCTTGGGGACAAGGGTGGGGCAGGGAGGGGACAGGGGAGGGGACAGGAGGGGACATGGAGGGGGCAGTGAGGGGGCAGTGAGGGGACATGGAGGGGACAGGGAGGGGACATGGAGGGAACATGGAGGGGGACAGGGAGGGGACATGGAGTGGGACAGGGAGGGGACATGGAGTGGGACAGGGAGGGGACATGGAGTGGGACAGGAGGGGGCAGGGAGGGAACATGGAGGGGACATGGAGGGGACAGGAGGGGACAAGAGGTGACCTGTCCCTCTCCCTGTCGCTGATGTCCCCTCCCCTGTCCCTGTCCCTGTGTGTCGTCCCCCCCCAGGCCCTGCCGAGTCCCTTCCTGTGCCCCCCCCGGGCTGGGGTCAGGCTTTGGTCTCTCTGCTTCGCTTCCTCCAGTCCCTGCCTGCGGCTGGCACCTTGGGGACAGCCTTGGGGACAGCCACCCCCGCCCCGGGGACAGCTCCCGGCCAGGGGACACCGCCGCGGCCACCTCCTGCCCCTGCCGCGGTGCCACCCGCGGGCGCCTGGGGGGGACCCCAGGGAGGTCCCCAGGGGTCGGGGACAGGTCCCCAGGGACCCCAGGGAGGTCCCCAGGGGTCGGGGACAGGTCCCCAAGGACCCCAGGGAGGTCCCCAGGGGTTGGGGACAGCTCCCCAAGGACCCCAGGGAGGTCCCCAAGGGTCGGGGACAGGTCCCCAGGGACCCCAAGGACTCCATGGAGGTCCCCAAGCCTTGGGGATGTGGCCCCAGGGTGGTCCCCAAGGCTTGGGGACATGGCCCCAGGGACCCCAAGGAGCAGCTGGAGGTCCCCAAGGCTCCAGGGGATGTCCCCATGGGGCTGGGGACTGTCCCCGAGGAGCAGGGGCAGGACCCCAGGGAGCTGGGACAGGTCCAGAGATGTCACCTGGAGGACCTCAGGTGTCCCCTGCTGGCCCAGGGATGTCCCCTGCTGGCCCAGGGTGGCTGAGGAGCAGCTCTGGCGAGGGCTGGAGGGTGGTGGCAGTGCCACCAAGCCCCCACCTTGGGGACATCAGGAGCCAGGAGGAGGAAGAGGCCAGCGAGAGCCTGGGTAAGGGCACAGCTCCCCCCCCCCGGGGACAGGAGGTGGCACTTGGTGGCCTCCTCCCCTCCCCCCAACCCCGGGGTCCCCATTCTGTCCCCTGCTGCAGGTTGGGGACACTCGGAGGAGCTGCTGTGAGCTGCTGGCACCAGGGACAGCGGCGCTGGGGACAGGGGACAGTGGCACTGGGGACAGTGGCACTGGGGACAGTGGCACTGGGGACAGGGGACAGCGGCGCTCTGCTGGCCCCAGCCTGGCCCTCATGTCCCCATCGCACTGTTCCCGATGTCCCCAAGCCTTGTCCCCACCCTGTCCTTAATGTCCCCATCCTGTCCTTAATGTCCCCAAGCCTTGTCCCCATCCTGTCCTTAACGACCCCAAGCCTTGTCCCCACCCTGTCCTTAATGTCCCCATCCTGTCCCCATCCTGTCCCCATCCTGTCCCTATGTCCCCAAGCCTTGTCCCCACCCTGTCCCTATGTCCCCATCCTGTCCCAATGTCCCCATCCTACCCCTGCTGTCCCCATCCCCATGTCCCCATTCCATGTCCCCACCTTGTCCCCATGTCCCCCTCTTGTCCTCATTGTCCCCTTCCTGTCCCTGCTGTCCCCTCCCCCTGTCCCCATTAAAGTTGGACGCAGCCATCCTGGTCCTTGTCCCTTCCCTTCAGCCCCCAGGGGACAGGGAGGGGACATCCCAAAGTGCCACCACCGGAGGCCCCTCCCCTGCTCGCCAAGGGGACACCAGGAGTCGGGGCGGGGGGGGCAGCCTTTAATGGGGGACAGCCTTGGGGACAGGGCAGGAGTGGCTTGGGGACAGCCTTGGTGGCTTGGGGACATCCTTGGTGGCATCCTTGGTGACATCAGTGGTGGCTTGAGGACATCATTGGCATCCTTGGTGGCATCCTTGGTGGCATCCTTGGTGGCATCCTTGGTGGCTTGGGGACATCAGTGGTGACTTGGTGGCGTCATTGGTGGCACCGTTGGTGGCTTGGGGACATCATTGGCATCCTTGGTGGCATCCTTGGTGGCTTGAGGGCATCAGTGGTGGGCCGAATGGTCTGAAGTGGGCGAAAGTGGGCCATTGTGAGCCAAACAGGGCTGAATGGGCCAAAGTGGGCCAAAGTGGGCCGAAATGGGCCAAAGTGGGCCGATGTGGGCCAAAGTGGGCCGAAGTGGGCCAAAGTGGGCCGAAGTTGGCTGAATGGGCCGAAATGGGCCAAAGTGGGCCGATGTGGGCCAAAGTGGCCAAAGTGGGCCGAAGTGGGCCAAAGTGGGCCGAAGTTGGCTGAATGGGCCGAAATGGGCCAAAGTGGGCCGATGTGGGCTGAATGGTCCGAAGTTGGCTGAATGGGCCAAAGTGGGCCAAAGTGGGCCAAAGTGGGCTGAAGTGGGCTGAAATGGGCCAAAGTGGGCTAATGTGGGCCAAAGTAGCCAAAGTGGGCCGAAGTGGGCTGAATGGTCCAAAGTTGGCTGAATAGGCCAAAGTGGGCCAAAGTGGGCCGATGTGGGCTGAATGGTCCGAAGTTGGCTGAATGGGCCAAAATGGGCCAAAGTGGGCCGATGTGGGCCAAAGTGGGCCAAAGTGGGCCGAAGTGGGCCAAAGTGGGCCGAAGTTGGCTGAATGGGCCGAAGTTGGCTGAATGGGCCGAAGTGGGTCAAACTGGGCCGAATGGTCTGAAGTGGGCAAAGTGGGATGAAGTGGGCGAAAGTGGGCCATTGCGAGCCAAACAGGGCTGAATGGGCCAAAGTGGGCTGAATGGGCTGAAGTGGGCCAACGTGGGTCGAAGCGGGTCAAAGTAAGCCAAAGTGGGCCAATGTGGGCCATAGAGGGCCGAAGTGAGCCAAAATGGGCCGAAGTGAGCCGAAGTGAGCCAAACGGGGCCGAATGGGCCAAATTAGGCCAAAGTGGGCCGAATGGGCCGAAGTGGGCCAAACTGGGCTGAATGGGCTGAAGTGGGCCAAAGTGGGCTGAAGTGAGCCAAAGTGGGCCGAAGTGGGCCAAAGTGGGCCAATGTGAGACAAACAGGGCTGAATGGGCCGCAGTGGGCCAAAGTGGGCCAACGTGGGTCGAAGTGGGCCAAAGTAGGCCAAAGTAGGCCGTGGAGGGCTGAAGTGAGCCAAAATGGGCCGAAGTGGGCCGAAGTGGGCCAAAGTGAGCCAAAGTTAGCAAAACGGGGCTGAATGGGCTAAAGTGGGCCGAATGGGCCGAAGTGGGCCAAAGTGGGTCGAAGTGGGCCAAAGTGAGCCAAACTGGGCCGTAGAGGGCCGAAGTGAGCCAAAATTGGCCAAAGTGAGCCAAAGTGAGCCAAACAGGGCCAAAGTGGGCTGAATGGCCTGAAGTTGGCTGAATGGGCCAAAGTGGGCCAAAGTGCAATGAAGTGGGCCAAAGTGGACTGAAGTGAGCCAAACTGTGCCAAATGGGCCTAAGTGGGCCAAACAGGGTGAAAGTGGGCCAAAGTGGGCCGAATAGGCCGAAGTGGGCCAAAGTGGGCCAAAGTGGTCCGAAGTGTGCCAAAGTGGGCGTAAGTGGATAAAATGGGCCTAATGGTCTGAAGTGGGCCAAAGTGGGCCAAAGTGGGCCGAATGGACAAAGTGGACCAAAGTGGGCTGAAGTGAACCAAAGTGGGCCGAATGGGCCGAAGTTGGCCAATCTGGGCCGAATGGGCTGAAGTGGGCTGTCATGGAAGGGAGCAAAGCTCTGGCAAAGGTCTCATTTGTACACAGGATTGTGGCTCACACGGGTACCTTCTATCGAAAGAGTCAAACCAATATTTTCTATCTGCTAGCAATGACGCGGCTGTTGTACCAGCAGATGTACAGGCCTTGGGAGAATCTCTCTCTCGGAGAAACAAAAGACATAAACATGGCTATGTTTTGGAAAAAAAAGGTTTGAATATTCAGACATGGTGACCACTCGACAAACATCTGCTGGGGGCTGACCCCTGGGTGGTTCCATAAGTTGTTTTTGGTGAGAATTAGCCAATTGTATAAGTTGATTATAACTTTGTACCAATCTGCAAAGCTAACGCAAGTCTGCCTGAGTTGGCTTAACAGACCTCTTCTGAAAATAATATAAAAATGCCGCATTACCTCTAGCCCCTCGCCCCTCACTCTTTACCCTGCTCTACTTGCACCTCTTTTGCTCGATACCCTGATCGCTGATCACACACGCACACACCCGCGGCATTCACATCACAAACAACCAGCTCGAGACGGCACCGTTCCAGGCGGGGCCCGATCCTTACAAACCCCGGGAGTCAGCATTCAGCTCGACCGGACCCGCGGAGCCTCGGACAACGGCGCCTTGAAATCCATAAAGACTTTTGAAACTTCTCTGAACTGCATTTGGGACAGTGAGTAATCGATAAACTTCTATTGGAAACTGAATAATCTCTCAAGACTTCAATGAACTCTCTCATATCATAGACTCTCTTCATTTTAGTCATTCTGTATATTAAATCACAACTATGAATCAAGAATCTACATGGGATAATTACAAATAAGTTTGGGGAAGGGGATTTCTAGTGCTTATAATATTAAATCACTTATACCTTTTTATAAACATCGGCCTCACATATCATTCCCCCAAACCTCCCCCCCAAACCTCCCCCCCAAACAAACTTTCCTGTCCGCGACAGGAGGTCACCCAAGAAATTATGGAAATTAGTTCCTATAAATGTCTCCCTACAAACTTTTGCATGGAAAACCAGACTCATGAACACAGATTTCTTCACAAGCTTTTGTTTCTTTAGAAAAGATTTTCATAGAATCACAGAATGTCAGAGCTGGAAGGGACTTTGAAAGCTCATCTGGTCCAAACCCCTGCCAAAGCAGGATCACCTATACCAGACAACACAGGAACAAGTCCAGGTGGGTTTTGAACATCTCCAGGGAGGGAGACTTCACAACCCCCCTGGGCAGCTGTGGTGGAGGGTCACACAGGCCCAAATAGGCTTACATATGCCTATGCTTGCCTGGACATGTTTTTCTGCCAGGACCCCTGGTTGTAAACAGGCTGTGTAAGCCACACACACCCAGCTCGTGTCTCCCTGGGGTAAGTCCATGTGATCCCCATATCCCCATAATAGGCAAGTGCCTTTTGCCTATTATTGTAAGGTTTGGCTGATTGCCAAACTGATTGGTCATTCTAGTGGCCAAGGGACCCATTCATCTCGGCCCACATTCAGTACATAGGGCGATTCAGGTAAACAAAGTCCTCCTGCCACCTCCTCCGCTCACCTCTCCTAGCCTCCTCGTTGCCTGGGGCCACTACCTTTATCCGCTATACAGGACTCTTTGTCCCACGGAACTCTGCACCGATCCTTGGGCGAGCGACCAAGGCGTTCCCGGCCGGCCGCCGCTCCAGCCCGCCGCACCAACCCGGCCCGCCGCCGCTCCAGCCCGCCGCATCAGCCCGGCCCGCCGCCGCACCAGCCCGGCCCGCCGTATCAGCCCGGCCCGCCGCCGCTCCAGCCCAATCGGGCCCGTGGAATCTTCTCAGCGCACCCCAAAAATTCGAACTGAATTATTTAAGTCCACGAGGACCAACTCCGTGGCTTTCGCTACACATATTTGGGACCACAGAGACTGTGACTTCCAATTAGTGAGTAACTGAACTCTGTCGATTTGAGTAGCTAAGAAATTTCATTGGCTTTGCCCATGGCACTTTATGCCACCAGACTCTCTAACCAGAATCTTTCCGAACCTCTACCAAATTGCTTAATCCTGCTGTAAATAGACATTCTGTAAAACAGTTTCACTGACCATGTGCAAAGAATTTGTGTGGGTTAACTGTACAGAAGTTTGGGGGAAATTCTCTTTGTACCTATTATGAAATTCTTTTTAAAACCTTCAAAGTCGGCCTCATATCTAACCCCAAATGCAGACTCAAACCCCTCCATCACAGCAGCCTGTTCCAGGGTTCTGCCATGCTCACAGTGAAAAAATTCCTCCTCCTGTTTACATGGAACTTCCTATGCCTCAACTTCCACCCATTGCCCCTTGTGCTGTCACTGGGCTTTGCCCAGCAGAGCCTGGCTCCAGCCTCCTGGCACTCATCCTTTACATGTTTAGATAACCATTGCTGAGGTCACCTCTCAGCCTCCTCCAAGCTAAAGAGTCCCAGCCCTCAGGCTCTCCTCGAAAGAGAGATGTTCCATTCCCTTAATCGTCTTTGTGGCTCTGTGCTGGACTCTCTCAAGCAGTTCTATGTCCCTCTTATGTGGAGGGCCCAGAACTGAACACAGTACTCCAGATATGGCCTCACCAGGGCAGAGTAAAGTTTATTCATGTGGAAAACGCTCAGCATGGAAAATATTTTAATTAGAAACCAAAACAATCTGAAATCAGGTTGAAGTGAAGATAAGTAGTCAATATTTTTTCACCAAGGCCTTTTAGAAATCTTCCCCTCTTCTATTTTCAGAAAACATACTGAGAGACTTGGGGCTTCCCAATCCCAGGACTTCACTAAAAGTTCTAGCTCATTGGATGGAGTTACCTCCTCCAGCCTTCCACACCTTATTTGACTAGAAAACCAGTGCCACTTCTCTGGGGCTAGTCACAGGTAAAATACCTTCACATGTAGGCAGATGGGCACTCCAGTTTCCTGACTGGCTGCACTCAAGAACACGAGAGCCACTGAGCTTCCATCCTTCTAGACAGCTGAAGAGGTAGGCTGTGTTGTAGGTGAAGTTTCCAGCACCGTGTGAGCAATCCACAGAGCCCTTCTCAGGAGTCCTCAGTGGTTCACACTGCACAACTGAAATGCAGTTCACAACAGAACTCGTTGTGAGTCACTGAGGACTTATCTTTGGCCCCGGTTTTGCATTGCCAGATGTACTCTCTGCTTTCAAATTCATTTGACTTTGGGGTGGAAGCAGTTCAGGGAGCCACAATCAGGCAATATTAAGGCAAGGCAAGTCACAGCTGACAACATGAGACAGCATATGCAGTTAAGACCAAAAAGGAACACAGATTTCTGTGTGGTGTCCAGTGACAAGTAAATTGTATTTGCCAACCTAGGAAATGTTACCTTTGCATTTTGGTGCTGGCTCTGACCACCGTCCCTGTGCTGTGTATGCCGTGCTGGAGGGGCCATCCAGAACACAGCCCTCCTTGCAGCAGCAATCACAACGTGAACCAGAGCTGAGATCTGCAGCAGCGTGGTCACAGGTCACAAAGCCTCCTTCTAGCCTACCTACAGCCTCACATCTCACAGCTGCAACAAACAGACCACAGCAGACATGAGCAGAAATGCCTCAGGAATGCCATATGCCAGTGCCGACAGCCCCAGCGCCCAGGCGGGGCAGGGCTAAGGAAAGATACCTGCACAGGATGGCTGCTGCTTGTCCCAGGTCCCAGGAGACCCACACTGCAGTGTGGCTGGTCCTGTCAGGGTGAGCCCTTCCTCGCAAGTGAACTCACAGGTGGCACCTCAGGTCAGCTCCACAGAGGGGTGGGAGCAGTTCACAGCTCCATTAGCAGGCTTTCCCAAGGCAGGACAGGTCACAGCTGGAAAGCAACGCAGACAGCACACAGCTCAGCCTGGAACCAGCCATTAAAAGGGGAGTAATTTTTTCCTGAAAATTAGCAACATGTTCACTAAATAGCAGCAGCTTTAGCAAGGAGAGCTCTGTGCTGCCATTTCAGACAGCAGATAGGCATGGAAATAACTCAAAATGGAAGACTGACTCTTCAGGCAAAGCTGAAAATTCATCTGCAGCTCATGACAGTTACTACTTACAATGAAATATTTTCCCATTTTTGACTGCTGCTTGGTGGAGTTTGATGCTTTTAATCACTTAAAGCAGGACCTGGTACTAAGCAGAATATTTTTTAAAGCAATCCTATGGCCACAAGTAACTTGCCTGTTGTGAGCAGCCTCACAGCCAGATTATTTGCACTCCCTGCTCCCCACTAAGAAGTAGAAAAGTCTTTCCCTACAAAGAAATCTGGAGCAGGACTAGAGCACTCACCCTGCCCATTTAATCTCTTCAGAAAGAAAGAGACCTGTGCACTGCAGTAAAAAGCACCTTCACCATGTCATTAATCACAGAGGAACAGGGCAGAACGTCAAGTTATAGCTACTAGCAGGGTAACACCTAACGTGGAAAGCTCATCTGTCACTGCTTGAGAAGCTCACCTTGGCATGCTGCAAGGCAGGCAGACCAGAGTCCAGAAGAGGTACAGCATACAGATGCCAGTGCAGTCAGTTCATATCCTTCCTCACAGTGCACTGTGCAGGATGAGTTGTAGCTGAAGCTCTCCAACTGCAGGCTGGCTGCACTGCAGGCTCCCATGATCAGGTTTCCTCAGCGGATCACAAGTCTCAACTTCAAAGAAACAGAAGAAGATTCACAGTCAGCCTCATTTGCCGAGCAGGCAACGCAACAAGGCAGACAAACTGCCTGCTAGCTGGCATGAACATGGCCCTGGCTGATACACTGGGTGGAGGAATCTTACCAAACTCACAGTCAGGCCCATAGAATCCAGGGTGACAGTGGAAGCTGTGGTTGTTAATAGTCTCTATGCATTCTCCATGGCCACTGCAGGGTTACAAGAAGCTGGAGAAAAAAAAACATATCAAATGATACAAGATTTACCAATGGCTGCTACTGAAACCTGGCTGGCACTTGGCCTTGCAGGCACTACACAAGCAACACCTCTGATGGACCAGCTCACAGTGAGAGGATTCAACTGGCTTGGAACTGTGTGAGCACTTGTTTTCAAGCAGATGCTAGCAATATGCAAAATGCAAAAGGAGCACCCTGCTATGAGGTAGGCAGAAACCCTCAGCAGGTGTACTCTGCAGTAACTCATCACAGGTCTAATTTGGCTGATAAATATTTGACTTGCTTGGGTTTCTGTTGTCATTACCTAGCCTTAGCCACCTCAAAGTGTCTAATCTAATCCGGTGGTCAGATGGCTCCAAAAGGGTAATTTTTATCTAGCTGAGACACCCACTGGAGAGTGGGATGAAAACCACCATCTGGAAGAGCCTGTTTCTCCCCACTGATTCTAGAGAGGCTCTGGTAATTTGCTCACAAAAGATGTATAAAGTTTGGGAGCTAAAAAGTGAGATCAGTGCAGTTCTTAGAACAAGAACTTGGGACAAGCATACAAGTGCTCACAGGGTCAGTATGCAATACCAGCCAGAACAACTCATCCCACCCCCAGAGGTGCACATCAGAATAGGTCTTAGCACTCCATACCTGTGTGGCACAGGCAACCTTCTTTTTCTCACACTTTTCCTCATTCCATTTGCCATCATCCTTTCCTCTTCTGATGTAGGTTTCAACACAGTTCTCATTGTTCCCTTCGCCATTTGGCTCACCAGAAGCCCAGTTTTCTGTCTCTTCTGTTGGTTCTTTGTTAGTTCCGATCCAGGTCCATACCTCATGAATTTTTCTGATTGCAATCCAGTAGTAACCCGGACTGAAGGGCAAGAAGTTACTGAGATAGTTGATTTCCTCCTTATTCTGAATGGCAACCATGTTAGCATCCCTCTCTTTGCACCACAGCTCTGCTTCCCTGTAGGTCATCTTTGGGTCTGAATAAGGGTACTTCCAACAACGCACCCCCTGCAGTCTTATCAGGCTAGAATGAAAAGAGGTTCAAAAGTTGGTGTCTGGCTTTTTCCCTCTTCCCTCTCTCCAGAAGGGCAAGCTCTGCAAAGCCCTATAAACACTGCAAGCTTGTCAACATCTGAAACTGGAGAAGTAGTAGTGGCAATTATTTTATAAACAAGCACCCAGCGAGCCTCAAAACAAGCACCTCAGCATCCAGTGCAGAGACTTCAGCCTGAGGAACTGTCTGACTACAGAAAGCTTCAGAGTAACTCCAGGAGCCAACTGTGCATCTGCCAGGCAAGCAGGGAAGCAGGCCACTGCAGCTAGAGATTGTTCTGTGTGAAGCGAGTCTCAGGTTGATCAGGGCAGGTGTCAAACTTGTTTGCTTCTGAGCCTGAACAGAACAGTCACACTAATGTTACCCTCTAACTACTTTTCTAGGCAGAGAAATGCACACTTGCCATAAGTAAGAAGGGTAAGAACCACAAGTAAATCATGTTTCTGAGAGTTTTTCCTTCTCTGTAGCTTTTAAACAGATGGCCATGAGAAGAAAGGATGCAGAATACTTTTACCACTATCAAATGCTGTCCCCACAAGCTTTTTCACATACACTGTTACTCTAAAGACTTAAAAAATACATTTTCACTTCTCATTTTAAGAGAGCTCTTAGTATTAAAAGATTGCTGTGAGCTAAAGCCTGCACTGCTTCCTAAGTCACACAGGTATTTCAAGACACATAACTCTGACAAAGTCACCTTGGTTGAACTGAGGCTGTACAAGTCAGAACTGCCTCTTAGCTGGCTTCCATGTTGCTGATTTATTCTCTTCTCACTGTTACTGTTATTTCACATTTCTGCTTCTTTTTTTCCCCTCCTCTTGCCAATTCATTTGAGGATGTAAATATCCGATTTTGTGTGACCCTCAGCTAGGTGCTGTTGTCCACTCTCATCTGAACACAAGACATCATTATTTCAAATGAATCTAATTCCTCTGTGCCAGAAAAGCAGGAGACTAAAAAAAGTCTCAGATCCTCATTTCCACAAGTCTAAGTCCAGGAGTTTTGTTGGTTTGGGGTTTTTTTAAATGAATGAATGAGAATCCCCCAGATCACCTCCTTTTCCAGGTCATCTAGTTCTGCCATTGGAAGGCTTACACAATAGGCCATTATGACACACAACATGTAAGAAAAGGCTACATAAATAGAATAGCAGCAAGAATACCAAAATCCAGGTCTGCTCTTTAAAGAGGGACAGCAATGACAGAGGACATGTCAAATATAATCTCTTTCTAGACAAAGGCACTGCACAGTGATATGGATTGGGAAGAGAGAACACATCAAAGGATGTGAGACTGAAGACTCTTTAGATTATTTACACCAAATCGAGTTGCTGTTTAAGGATGCAGACCCTCAGTAATTACCCTTGGGAGCATGAGGAAAGGTGTCAGAGGGATGACAAAATGCAAATACTGCAAATCCAGCTAGGAAAGGAAGATCAAAGTAATTAGAGGCCAGGCCTTCCATGCCAAGACCTAGAGAAGATGCTATAGAATCACAGAATCAGTCAGGATTGGAAAGGGGCCACAAGGATCCAGTTCCAAGCCCCCTGCCATGGGCAGGGACACTCTACCCTAGAGCAGGCTGCCCGCAGCCTCATCCAGCCTGGCCTTAAACACCTCCAGCCATGGGGCCTCAACCACCTCCCTGGGCAACCCATTCCAGCCTCTCACCACTCTCATGCTGAATAACTTCCTCCTCACCTCCAGCCTGACTCTCCCCACCTCCAGCTTTGCTCCATTCCCCCCCAGGCCTGGCACTTCCTCATAGCCTCAAAAGTCCCTCCCCAGCTTTTTTGTAGCCCGCTTCAGATCCTGGAAGGCCACAAGAGGGTCACCTGGGAGCCTCCTCTTCTGCAGACTGCCCAGCCCCAACTCTTTCACTCTGTGCTCGCAGCAGAGCTGCTGCAGCCCTCTGGGCATCCTCCTGGACCTGCTCTGGACACTCTCCAGCATCTCCACATCCCTCTTGTAATGGAGGCTCCAGAACTGGTTGCAGTACTCCAGGTGGGGTCTCAGCAGAGCACAGCAGAGGGGGAGAATCACCTCCTTGGCCCTGCTGGCCACACTTCTCCTGCTGCAGCCCAGGCTCTGCTTGGCTTTCTGGGCTGCAAGTGCACACTGCTGGCTCATGTTGAGCTTCTCATCCAGCAGCACCCCCAGGTCCCTCTCCTCAGAACTGCTCTCCAGCCATTCACTGCTCAGCCTGGATTGGTGCTTGGCATTGCCTCGACCCAGATGCAGGACCTTGCACTTGGTCTTGTTGAACCTCATGAGGTTGGCTTGTGCCCACCTCTGCAGCCTGTCCAGTTCTCTCTGGATGGATCCCTGCCCTCCAGCCTGGCTGTTGCACCACACAGCTTGGTATGGGCAGCAAACTTGCTGAGGCTGCACTCAATGACTCTGTCCATGGCACCCACAAAGATGTTGAACAAGACTGGTGCCAGGACTGATTCCTGAGGGACTGCACTAGTCACTGGCCTGCACTTGGACATGGAGCCATTGACAGCCATTCCTTGGGTGTGGCCATCAAGCCAGTTCTGCATCCATCCAGTGCTTCACCCATCAAACCCATGTTTCAAGCCACCAGGTTTGTCAGGCAGGATTTGCCCTTAGTGCAGCCATGCTGATTGTAGCCAGTCACCTCTACACTATTCTCCTGTCTCAGCAGTGCCTCCAGGAGGATCTGCTCCATGATCTTACTGGGCACAGAGGTGAGACTGACTGGCCTGGAGCTCCCTGGCTCCTCCTTCCTACCCTGTTTGAAAATGGGAGTTCTGTTTCCCCTTTTCCAGTCAGTGGGGACTGCACCAGACTGCCATGAGTTTTGGAACAGGGAGGGGTTTAGCAGCCTCATCCAGCAGTTCTCTCAGTGCTAGGTGATTAAAAGATACTTCGCCCATGTTAAAGAAAACCACTGAAAAAAGAGCAGAAGGCTACTAAACTGTCAAGAATGGCTGCCACTGGTGTGATTGATTTATTCTTGGCAGAACACTCTAGCTTGTACTTCAAGGTTGTGTGAGTAACAAAGAAACACTAGTTTGATAGAGTTTGCTATAATTAAGGCTGTTAATACTGTCCCATGAGATGTTCTTATATGCAAACAAATGCAACAGCACTTCACTGGAATCACCATTAAATGAGCACAGGAGAGACACAACCACTGCTCAAAGTGTAGCTGTTCAAAGATCACTGTCAGCCTGAAAGGACTACATAGATGAGCCCTCCTGGGGTTTCTCCTGAACTAACCTGAGCTAATTTAAGGTAAAAACACTGGAACAGGTTTCCCAGGGATGTGGTGGAGGCTCCATCCCTGGAGAGATGTTGAGGTACTGAAATGTATGCAGAGAAGGGTGATGAAGCTGGTGAGAGGCCTGGAGCACAGCCCTGTGAGGAGAGGCTGAGGGAGCTGGGGGTGTGCAGCCTGCAGAAGAGGAGGCTCAGGGCAGACCTCATTGCTGTCTACAACTACCTGAAGGGAGGCTGTAGACAGGTGGGGTTGGGCTCTTCTCTCAGGCACCCAGTGACGGAACAAGAGGACACAGTCTCAAGTTGTGCCGGGGAGGTCTAGGCTGGATGTTAGGAGGAAGTTGTTGCCAGAGAGAGTGATTGGCATTGGAATGGGCTGCCCAGGGAGGCAAATGGAGTCACCGTGCCTGGAGGTGTTCAAGAAAAGCCTGGATGGGACACTTAGTGCCATGGTCTAGTTGATTGGACAGGGCTGGTTGCTAGGTTGGACTGGATGAGCTTGGAGGTCTCTTCCAACCTGGCTGATTTGACGATTGGTGATACTGATAGCTACAGCAGTGCTGAGATAAAACAGTGCTTTGTTTCTAGAGCCAGGGCTACCCCATGGAGGAGTGAAGTTTTTTCTGGCAGGTGCTGCACAGGGTTCCTCAGGTACTCAGCGTGCCCAGCTCGAGGGCACAGCCAGTGTCACCTTGTGGGTGAGATCCCTGTGGCTGCCTGAGAGTGCCAGGGCTCTTACTGGACCTGCTGGACAGAATTCACGCTTGGCCTCCTTTTCTTCTAGCGCCCCAAGAAGGATGATCTTGGAGTTCTCTTCCAACCTGGTTGATTCTATGATTCTTCATTCCAGCTAAAATGTGTACCATGTCAGGAACCGATTTAGGTAAAGAGGAAGAGAAATGCATAAAACCTCTCTGGTGTGTTGGGCTGACAGCTAAAACCTGTCTCTCTCTGCTTTTAAAACACCCACTTTTAAAACACAAGGTGATTGAGTTGCCTTTCAGAAATGAAGATGTGATTTTAAAGTTCTGCTCTCCAGGCCACTGCACATTACAAAGAGGAACATCAACCATTTCAGAACACATGCAGAAGGCACTGGTTTCTGTTCAGGGCTTAGCAAAGGAAAAGGCAAATCCCCTTGCAGTGGCACTGCCTTTGCCTTGTCCTTGAGCAAAACACGTGAGGGAATCCTCCCTTCAACAATTACATCACCTGTGATCGGGATGATTACATAAGAACCCAGAATTGTCTCAGCAAAGATAAGATCATCCTGAACAACCCACCTGAAATGTCATCTCTGTCCACCTACTGCCCACGGGGTGTGGTGGAGACTGGACAGCAAAGAGGGGCAGAGGCTACTTGGTGCCAATCTCTGCAGGCACACAGAAAGACCTTCTGGAAGTCTCCCCTGGAATGTGGCCAAGGTGTGAGCCAGACGAAGCTGCAATGAATAAACCAAGAGCAGTATAAAACGCCTGAGTTATGCCTGTGTAAGGAGAGAGAAAATATCACTAGAAACTCTACGAGCTGGAGCGATGCCACCCAGGACATCACAAGCTGAAGCAATGTCAGCCAGAGCAACAGCAGAACACTCTTCATCAGGAACATCTCTCCCCTCGTCCCCACCAAAGAAAGAACCCGGGGGTAGTAATGATCTCACTCTCTCTCTCCTGCTCTGTATCTTTCTCCATTCTCTCCCTCCCTCTCTCTCCCTTTTGTCTTTCTTTCTCTGTTTTGCCTGCAAGACATAATTAACCTCACTTTGGTATATGACCTCGCCAGAGTCTTAATTTAACCCACCGAAATGTTCAAAAGAACTGTGTCCCCTTCCCAACTTATGGGTCGAGACACTGGGACATTCAGCCAAGAGCTAATGCAGTCCATTCTTCTTTGCAGAAAGAACAAAGCCAAAACAGGGTTAAGTTGTCTGGTGTGCAAGAAGGGCAAAAAGACGTCTGGAGGCAGGGGCATCGCTGTAGGTAGAAATGTCCCAGGAAGCAGAGACGTCCCAGGAAGCGAAGGTGGCCCAGGAGGCAGGGATGTCCCAGGACACAGGGGCAAACCAGGAGGCAAGGGCGTCCCTGGAGGCATGCGTCTCAGGAGGCAGGGACGTTGCTGGAGGCAGTGGCATTGCTGAAGGCAGGGGTGTCGCTGATTGCAGGGGTGTTGCTGGAGGCAGAAGAATCGCTAGAGACAGAAGAATCGCTAGATGCAGGGGCGTCGCTGGAAGCAAAGGAATCGCTGGAGGCAGGAACATCGCTGGAGGCAGGGACGTCCCTGCAGACAGTCGTCTCAAGAGGCAGGGGCGTACCTGGAGACAGGGGCGTCGCTGGTGGCAGAGGAATCGCTAGAGGTAGGGGTGTTGCTGGAGGCAGACGAATCGCTGGAGGCAGACGAATCGATAGAGGTAGGGGCGTCACTGGAGGCAGAGCAATCACTGGAGGCAGGAGCGTCGCTGGAGGCAGAAGAATCGCTGGAGGCAGAGATGTCGCTGGAGGCAGGGACATCGCTGGAACAGAAGAATCGCTGGAGGCAGGGGTGTGGCTGGAGGCAGGGATGTCCCAGGACACAGAGGCAAACCAGGAGGCAGGGGCATCGCTGGAGGCAGAGGAATTGTTGAAGGCAGGGGCGTCACTGAAGACAGAGGAATCGCTGGAGGCAGGGGCATTGCTGGAGGCAGAGCAATCACTGGAGGCAGGGGTGTCCCTGGAGGCAGAAGAATCACTAGTGGCAGAAGAATTGATAGAGGCAGGGGCGTTGCTGGAGGCAGGGAGGTCCCAGGACACAGAGACGTCCCAGGAAGCGGAGGTGGCTCAGGAGGCAGGGCCGTCCCTGGAGGCAGAGGAATTGCTAGAGGCAAAAGAATCCCTAGAGGCAGGGGCATCGCTGGAGGCAGAGAGGTCGCAGGACACAGAGGCAAACCAGGAGGCAGGGGCATCCCTGGAGGCAGTTGTCTCTGGAAGCAGGGGCGTCGCTGGTGGCAGAGAAATCACTAGAGGCAGAAGAATCGCTAGAGGCAGGGGCGCCAGTGGAGGCAGAGGAATCACAGGAGGCAGGGGCATTGCTGGAGGTAGAGATGTTCCAGGAAACGGAGGCGGCTCAGGAGGCAGGGCCGTCCCTGAAGGCAGTCATCTCAGGAGGCAGGGGCGTCCCTGAAGGCAGTCATCTCAGGAGGCAGGGCCGTCCCTGAAGGCAGTCATCTCAGGAGGCAGGGGTGTCCCTGAAGGCAGGGGCGTCGCTGGAGGCAGAAGAATCGCTGGAGGCAGGGGCGTCGCTGGAGGCAGAAGAATCGCTGGAGGCAGGGGCGTCGCTGGAGGCAGGGGCATCACTGGAGGCAGAAGAATCTCTAAAGGCAGAAGAATCGCTGGAGGCAGGGGCGTCGCTGGAGTAGAAGAATCACTAAAGGCAGAAGAATCGCTGGAGGCAGAAGAATCACTAAAGGCAGAAGAATCGCTAGAGGCAGGGGCGTCGCTGGAGGCAGAAGAATCGCTGGAGGCAGGGACGTCCCAGGAGGCAGAGGTGTCCCAGGCTGCAGGGGCGTCGCTGGTGGCAAAGGCTTCCCGGGAAGCAGAGGCAGCCCAGAAGGCAGAGGCTTCCGCAGAGGTAGAGGCGTCCCGGGAAGCAGAGGCAACGCCGGAGGCAGATTCATTGAGCTACACAACAGAAAGAAGGAAAACCACTGTAAGAAACTGGCCAGGTTGAATGCCTGCCCTGCTGGAGGGAGAAGCTAAGCAAGAGGCATGTGCCTCAGCCATCTGCATTCTCCCCAGCAGCCTGGCCCTGCTATTCCATGTCTCCAGAAAAAGTGACCTTCCTTGGTTAATGTCACTGTCTGACTGTAAACTGATTTCTGAGTGGGGGTGCTGGACTTGCTCCATCTTTCCTCTTCAGGAAGAGGAGACCAGGAGGTGGGTGGCAGCAGACACAAGGCACAGAATCAGCCTGTGGACAACCAGCCGAGGAGTCAACAGCTCCTGCTCCAGGCCAGTGCCTTCACTGGGCTCTTTGTCTGCCACTTCTCTTGGAGCGTTCTTTAGGATCACAGAACCCTTTTGGTTGAGAGAGACCTTTCAGATCATCGGGTCTGACCGGTAACCCCACACTGCCAGGTCACCACTGAACCACGGCCCTGGGCACCACATCTACACAACTTTTCAACCCCCTCCAAGGATGGGGACTCCACCACTGCCCTGGGCAGCCTGCTCCAGGCCTTGACAACCCTTTTGGAGAAGAAATTGTTCCTCATGTCCAACCTAAACCAGCCCTGGTGCAACTTCTACGTTCAAAAGGGAAGAGCCTCCAGGAAATACATCTTTGTGGAACTCCTACCAAATCCCTTCTGCTGGTCCCTGCTTGTGTAGTTCATCCAAAGAGTGCCCCTGGGAATGCTGCAGACCTGCCTCTTCAGCTTCAAAATGACTCACCTCAGATGCCGAGATTCTGACCGAGTCATCACTCTCCCCAGAGCTTCCCTTAGGCCTGAAGTCAGCATGTTCTTTGGCAGCCATGCTGTGGGTGAGTGCCTCAGAGCCCACCAGGAGCCTGGTGCAGAAAAGAGAGCATAAAAGCCACTCAATGAAAGCAGAGCAGAGCTGGGCTCAGAAAAGCTGCCAGGTGCTTCAAACACCTTACCTATTGCTTTGTTTTCCTCTCTCAAGTAGCCTGCTTTCATTTCCTCTGTGCTGTTTGGAGGGGTTGTGTGATGGTTTGGGGGTTACCCCGCCCCCCCACACTTTTGTATTTGCCCCAGCTAACTCAGACGGACCCTGGGAATATAGATGAAGCAATTTATTTACAGCTAGCAGAATTTACAAGCAGCTATTTACAATATATACAGTTATATACAATTATATACAGAAATATACAAAGGATAAACAATATGAAAGCACAACTCCCCTCCCAGAAACCTGAGTCCCCAGGAGGGGCTCTCAAACCACCCCAACACCTCCCCCCGGCCCTCTCAACCTTACCCCAGTTCTCAGGAAGAAAAGAGGTGCAGCCAAGAGGTTAGGGAGCAAGGTTAGTAGGAGCAGGGTTAATGAGATGTGACCAGGTCTAAGGCAAAAGCAAGAGTGAGAAACAAAATGGAGAATAAGACTTTCTTCTTCCCAGAGTTCTCAGCGTAACTGTGAGAGAAGTTGACATCAATTGTTTTGATTTCACTGCCTGTTATCTAGTTCTGTTACCAAAACATTCTAGCTTGCTTCAAACTAGCACAATCCACCCCTGTCTACTTCGCTCAGAGTATCGCTGAGAATTATCCAATCTAATTCAAACCAATATTTACACTAAAACAATATATACAAGTTCAGTTCACACTTCAATCAGATGTAGGTGATTCAAAAGCTCAGAACAGGGACTCCCAGATGATATTTGGTTCGTGCTCACGTGCTGTAGATTCTATTGTAGATTCTCTCAGTGTTGGGCGCCGATGTTACCTAGAACAGAAAACTCCTAACAGCTTGTATTTAAACTCTCTCAGCTAAAGTTAGATTTCTCTGTGGAATACACTGGATTTCACCATTCTCCTGCATTACCCAGTATGTATGACCAGGACCTTCAGCAGAAACCACCCCTCGGACAGGTTTCCCTTCACCCGAAGGAGAAAATACCCAAACAGTTTTCCCTAACAGATTCTTCTCATGTACAACAGGAACTTTATCACCGTCTACTGTTTGGACCAAATCTGATTGTGCAGGTCCTGCTCTGTTTACTGAACCTCTACTATTTACCAACCAGGTAGCTTCTGCTAAATGTTTGTCCCAGTTTTTCAGAGTTCCACCCCCCATGGCTTTTAGGGTGGTTTTCAGCAAACCGTTGTAGCGTTCAATCTTCCCTGAAGCTGGTGCATAGTAGGGTATGTGATAGATCCATTCAATACCATGCTCTTTGGCCCAGTTTTTTACAAGATTGTTCTTGAAATGAGTACCATTGTCTGACTCAATTCTCTCTGGAGTTCCATGTCTCCACAAGATCTGTCTCTCCAAACCAACAATGGTGTTACGTGCAGTAGCATGTGGAACTGGATAGGTCTCCAACCATCCAGTGCTGGCTTCTACCATCGTTAGCACATACTGCTTGCCAGAACGAGATCGAGGTAAAGTGATGTAGTCAATCTGCCAGGCTTCTCCATACTTGTACTTTGACCATCTCTCACCATACCATAAGGGCTTAATTCGCTTAGCCTGCTTAATAGCAGCACAAATGTCACAGTCATAGATGACTTGGGTGATAGCGTCCATGGACAAGTCAATTGACCTATCGCGAGCCCATCGGTATGTTCCATCTCTGCCTTGATGTCCAGATGAGTCATGGGCCCACCGAGCTAAGAACAGCTCACCTCGGTGTTTCCAATCAAGGTCAATGTCAAGATCAGAGTTGGTATCAACTTCAGCAATCTTAGCAGCTTGGTCTGCCTTCTGGTTGTGTTGATGTTCCTCAGTGGCTCTGCTCTTAGGCATGTGTGCATCTACGTGCCGCACCTTCACTGGAATTTTCTCCAGCCGTGCATCAATGTCCTGCCATAGATCAGCACACCAAATAGGCTTTCCTTTCCTCTGCCAACCATTCTTCTTCCAGTCCTTTAGCCAACCCCATAGAGCATTGGCTACCATCCACGAGTCGGTGTAGAGGTAAAGGATAGGCCAATTCTCACGTTCAGCCACATCAATAGCAAGTTGAACAGCTTTTACCTCAGCGAACTGACTGGATTCTCCTTCGCCATCTTTCGTTTCGGTAACTCTCCTGGTTGGACTCCAAACTGCTGACTTCCATATTCGCTTGTTCCCAACAAGACGACAGGAACCGTCTGTGAACAAAGCATAGTTCTTTTCCTGATCAGAGAGATCACCATAGGGAGGAGCTTCCTCAGCACGAGTTATTTTCTCCTCTGGAGGTTTGGAACAGTCTGTGCCTTCCGGCCAGTTGGTGATCACCTCCACCAGACCAGGTCGATCAAGATTACCCATTCGTGCTCGTTGGGTTATCAAAGCCATCCATTTAGACCAGGTTGCATCTGTGGCATGATGTGGTGATGAACCTTTGCCTTTGAACATCCAGTTAAGAACTGGCAGTCTAGGAGCTAAAAGCAATTGTGACTCAGTTCCAATCACTTCAGAAGCTGCTTTCACTCCCTCATAGGCTGCTAGAATCTCTTTCTCAGTTGCAGTGTAATTTGTCTCTGAACCTCTGTAACAACGTCCCCAGAAACCAAGTGGACGACCACGTGTCTCATTTGGAGCTCTCTGCCAAAGACTCCAAGTTGGACCATTGTCACTGGCAGCTGTGTACAGAATGTTTTTAATGTCCGGACCAGATCTCACAGGACCCAAGCCCACTGCATGGACTACTTCTCGTTTGATCTGATCAAAGGCTGCTTGTTGTTCAGGTCCCCACTCGAAATTGTTTCTCTTACGAGTCACATCATGCAGAGGTTTGACAATCTGACTGAAACCAGGAATGTGTAGTCTCCAAAATCCCACCACACCAAGGAAAGAAAGTGTGTCCTTCTTACTGGTGGAAACTGCCATGGTAGAGACTTTGTTAATCACATCCTGAGGAATGTAACGGCGACCATCCTGCCACCGCACTCCCAGAAACTGAATTTCTCTGGCAGGTCCTTTGACCTTGTCTCTCTTAATGGCAAAACCTGCTTGCAGCAGAATGTCAATGATTTTGTTACCTTTCTCGAAGACTTCCTCAGCAGTTTGGCCCCACACAATGATGTCGTCGATGTACTGGATGTGCTCTGGAGCTTTACCTTTCTCCAGTGCATTGTGGATGACTGAGTGACAGATGGTTGAGCTGTGTTTCCACCCCTGAGGCAAACGATTGAACTGGTACTGGATTCCTCTCCAGGTGAATGCAAACTGAGGCCTGCACTCCTTTGCTATGGGAATAGAGAAGAAAGCATTAGCAATGTCTATGGTTGCATACCATTTAGCCTCCTTCGATTCCAGCTCGTACTGGAGTTCCAGCATGTCCGGCACAGCTGCACTCATGGGTGGCGTCACCTCGTTGAGGGCACGAAAGTCAACTGTCAGTCTCCAGTCGCCCGTAGGTTTGCGCACAGGCCAGATGGGACTGTTGAAAGGTGAATGAGCTTTCTCGATGACAGCCTGACTCTCCAATTGACGAATCAGCTGATGAATGGGCAACAAAGAGTCACGGTTAGTTCTGTACTGCCTATGATGAACAGTTTGAGTTGCAATTGGCACTTCCAAGTCCTCTATGTCATGATGTCCCACAACTGCAGATTCATCAGAAAGTTCAGGTCTAATGGACAATTTCAATTTATCATCCTCAATCTCTACAGATGCTATTCCAAAAGCCCATTTGTGACCCTTAGGATCTTTGAAACAACCTTGTCTCAAAAAGTCAATTCCCAGAATGCAAGGCGCATCAGGACCAGTTACAATAGTATGTGTCTTCCACTCTTTACCAGTTAAACTGATCTCAGCCTGTGTCTTAGTTAACTCTTGAGATCCACCAGTGATTCCAAAAATAGATATGGACTCTGTCCCTTTGCAATTAGATGGCAATAAAGTACACTGAGCACCTGTGTCAACTAAAGCCCTGTATTTCCGAACTTTTGAACTGCCAGGCCACCTAATGAATACATTCCAATAGATTCGGTTCTCTCCACTATCCCTTTCCTCCTCCTGGCTGGAGGCAGGGCACCCCTAATGCCGAACATGGCATGTGGGGTGTACACAATGATTGGTGGTGTTGTGAGAGGAACTGCAACTGTTGGAACAATTGCAGTTGCTCTCAGGAGCTGAAGAAGTGACAGCTACTTTCCTGGCATTTCTGCCTCTGTTTCTGCCACTCTGCAGATCCCTGACCCTCTTTGAAAGAGCTGAAGTAGGTTTACCATCCCATTTGTTCATGTTCTCACCATATGTGTCACGCAGAAGTATCCACAGTGACGCACGTGATTGCTGCTGTCTAGGTGGAATTTGTCTCCTCCTGGGCTGGAATTGCCTTGCAGGAGGTGGGCGTCTGTTCCTGATGGCAGAAACATGCACCCATTCAGATGATGCAGGAATGGTATCCTTTACCAGATTGGTAATGTTTTTAAGATCCTCCTTCAGTTCTTTCATAGTATCTTTAATCTCTGTGGTCATAGTTTGTATGGCAGAGACTAAACCAGAATGGGACAAGCTATCCTCTATCTGCCTGAGCTGGTCAGTGAATTCACCAACAGTGAAAGACCTTCCATTATCACTCCTTGCTAGAAACTTACTGGCCAAGATGTTAGCATAGGATGAAGGAGCAAGCTTAATCAGCTTCTTCATGAGACCTGTTCCCAAAGGAATATCGTCAGGCTCATGAGTGCCATGATCTCCATAAAGCACTTCCTTCACAGCAAACTCCTTCAGAAGCTTAATTCCCTGCTCAACGGTGTTCCACTTCTTGGCAGCCCATGGCAAATCATCTCGGGAAGGATATCTCATAGCCACAGCCAACAGAAGGCGTGTCCACAAGCTAACCCTACCAAGAGGACTTGCCAGGTGTTTGTCCACTCCACTCTCCTTAGTGAGTGGTCCCAGCTGCTTGGCAGACTTGTCTCCTACCTGCAGAGCATTAGCACCAACGCCACGGCATCTCACTAGCCAGCTTAGGATTGGCTCACCTGATTCCCTTGTGTATTCCTTCCTAACTTCCCTGACCTCTCTGAGTGGATCCTTGGAGCCTTGGATGTCATCTTCCTCCTCTTCTTCCTGTTGTTCTGGTGGTGCCGGGCCTAACACAATCTTCCTCATAGCATTCCTAAACTCATTGGAACCATCCTCTCTCCTGGCAGCTAACCTCCCAGTGCTCCTCTCACTTGAGTATTGTTGTCTCAGCACATCTACAAGGTCTCGCAGACTAACTATCTCATCCTCCTCCTCTTGCTGCTGATCACCAGAGGTTCCATCTCTTACATCCTCCTGCGAACCACTCTTTGTCTTAGCTTTTGCCTTAGCAGGTGCCAGAAAGGCCTGAGCAGCAACAGACTTGGATGTGTCTGCTGGAGGATTTGAATCATTAGGGGTCAGACCTGAAGGGTTTGAATCCTTAGGGGTCTGACCTGGAGCATTTGAATTATTGGAGGTCTGACTTGGAGCATTTGTATCCTTAGGGGTCTGACCTGGAGCTTGTGAGTTCAAATCTGCCTTGCTTTTAACAGGAGGATTTTGGTTCTGGTCTGCTGGCTGGGGGTTTGAATTGGCTGAGCTGGTGTCATTAGGATTTGGACTGACTGGGCTAGCGTTACCAGCACTAGTAGTATTATTAACATTAGTGGGATTATTTGCCTGTCCTCCTGGGATGCCTGCCAACCCTGACTTGTTTTCATTTTTGCTAGGAACATTCTGATTTTGGGTATTTGCCTGTGCTCCTGAGGCTCCTGCTGAACTCTGCGGCTTGTTTTGGTTATCCTTATCATTGTTTACGTTAGTGGCGGGAACACTGGCTGTGTTCCCAGAACCCACAGAGGAGGGTGGAGAGGCTGGCATGGGGGAAGCCGACAACTGTGTTCCCTTGTTTTGCTGTGAAAGAGACTGCTTCTGAGACACAGAAATTTTCCTAGCTCTTACAGAAGCTGGTTTTGAATTTTTCACACATAATGCCAAAATTAATATGAATATTAAAATCATAAGAGCCAGATTACTGCAGACCAAACCCGTCACAATCTCTTTTCTGTAAAAATCCTTGCATGGACTTGACATTTCAGTTTGGGGCTGGATGACCCTCATGAGAGCAGTAGATAAAGCAGCATTTTGACTGATCGTCACATTATTGACAAAAACTCTTGTAATATCACTAGTAATATTCTCAGTGACACTAAAACCAGCATAACCAAGAATGAAATCACCCCAGCTCCAGAACATGTTTGAAAGCTTAACTTTAGCCTTCTTAAAAACTACATGAAGCAAGAAATAACCAATTTGATCTTTGATCCAGTTGTACACAAAAAACCAGAAAACAGGCCACACAGCAATCCCCACCAAGTACAATAGCTGCTTGATTAGCTTCATCTTAATTCCCAGAGCTAATTTCCACTCACTGAAATATCTAGCCCCACGTTGGGCGCCAATAAAAAATGTGATGGTTTGGGGGTTACCCCGCCCCCCCACACTTTTGTATTTGCCCCAGCTAACTCAGACGGACCCTGGGAATATAGATGAAGCAATTTATTTACAGCTAGCAGAATTTACAAGCAGCTATTTACAATATATACACTTATATACAATTATATACAGAAATATACAAAGGATAAACAATATGAAAGCACAACTCCCCTCCCAGAAACCTGAGTCCCCAGGAGGGGCTCTCAAACCACCCCAACACCTCCCCCCGGCCCTCTCAACCTTACCCCAGTTCTCAGGAAGAAAAGAGGTGCAGCCAAGAGGTTAGGGAGCAAGGTTAGTAGGAGCAGGGTTAATGAGATGTGACCAGGTCTAAGGCAAAAGCAAGAGTGAGAAACAAAATGGAGAATAAGACTTTCTTCTTCCCAGAGTTCTCAGCGTAACTGTGAGAGAAGTTGACATCAATTGTTTTGATTTCACTGCCTGTTATCTAGTTCTGTTACCAAAACATTCTAGCTTGCTTCAAACTAGCACAGGTTGTTACACACTACGGGGGACAATACCTTCCTGACCCAGCACAGCCACCAGCTGCAAGGCCACAATCCCAGCTCCTGCCCCACTACCAATCCTCGCTGCTCTCTGCAATGTTCAGACCTAGCTGGAGGAAACGACTGAGCTGCTGTGTTTGCAGACACGAGAGGCAGCTCTGAGGGGTGGTGGCAGCTGAGTCCTCCTTAGGGACTCCCATACACTGCACTCACGTCCTGGTCCCTGTGACCAAGAGGCAGCTCAAGACCAACGTGGTCACCAGGAGTAAGTGAAACAGTGAGTGCAAGGCAGCAGATGGCCAAATACCACCACAGGTCTCCCCAAGGCAAATTCATTCCTTCACTCAGTGAAGGTACCACAGGTACCAGCCCCTCTCTAAGAGGCTGGATGGAGATGTGCATGACGAGGAGATCTCGGAAGGTGTCAATCACAGGCTTATCCTGCCCAAGATTCATTTCTAAGTGCAGGTCAAGCCAAGGTAATGGAGTGTCAAAGCAAACAGACTGCTCTAATGCATGGAGAACCCTGGCTGATTAGATGCTATGTCAGCAGCAGGCAACAATCTAGAACAACTTAGAGAGAGGTCACTCACTGCTGCCAGGGTGAATTATGCAAGGCTGTTCTGCTTTATTACAGAATACTGGAAAGCCTCCTGTCCTTCTGTTTTCAACTTAAGAAAACAATCATAACATCATAGAACCATTTTGGCTGGACGAGTCCTTTAAGATCACAGAGTACCCTCGTTAACCCAGCACTGCCAGGTCACCACTGAACCAGGTTCCTCAGCACCACATCTCCATGGCTTTGAGATCCCTCCAGGGATGGGGACCCCAATGCTACCCTGGGCAGCCTGTTTGATGCTAAGCTTGTCCTTTGAGATAACTGCACATAAATTCACATAAGATTCTTGTTGCTGAGATTACTCTTCTTTGTGAGAAAAGATTTTCATGAGCTGCATCAGAATCCAGCAGAAGATACAAGGTGTTGCAGAGAGCAGGATTCATTCGTTGCCGAGTCGAGAATTTATCAAAAATAGATATTATTTATTTTTCTCAAAACCCCGCCCCCACAACTCCATGGGGGGAGGCCACAGGGGGTAGTGTGAAAAATAGTCCCCGTGTCAATATGAGACAAGGCAGAACAGAAAATAAAACTATGACAATATGAGAAGGGCAAAGCAGGGAGTGTCGGAGCTAACTAAGGTGGAGACGTTGAAAGCTACGAGCGCTAACACAAAACACTGCGGGAAGATAGCCCCCGTTCAATATGGGACGTGAGTACAACAGGGGAACAGAGGTGTGTCAGAGCTAAGGAAGCTGGAGACGTTGGAACCTTCGGGTGATAACACAAAGTGCTGTGAGGAGATAGTGACCTGTCAATGGGGGACGTAAACAAAACAGGGGTGTGCCAGGGCTTACTGCAGCAAAGCCAGGGACGAATGATAACAGAACAGCACTAGGAGCAGGGTAGATAAGAAACTAAAAAGCGCGCGAACATGAAGACACAAAGAGCTGAGTCATAAGGACACCTGAGGAAGACTCGTTACTTCAGCCTCACGACCACCAGAGAGACCCCCAGGAGGATTAGCAGGCATGCACAACAGCTCCAGGAAAAACTGTAACCATTTCGGGCAATGATAAAATCTGTACTGCACTGCTCTGTGAGTGTGTGTGTGAGCGGGAAATAAACCCCTGCAACCGCGTGTGTGCAGTGCGCAGCTGCGGAGATAAACTGCCCTGCGCCCAGCGCTGCTCCCTGCTTGCCAAAATACAACTCCTGCAACTTAGCTCTAAGTTTTTGGTGGCTCAATTTTAACAGTAGCCTCCATGGGGGGAGGCTGCAGGGGGAGGTTGCAGAGGGCAGGAATTAATTTGTGGCCGAGTAGGGAATTTACCAAAAATAGTTATTTTTTATTTTCCCAAAACCCCGCCCCCACAACTATCTATACAAAGATTAATTTCGTTTGATAAGCAGATTGAGTTGCATGAGAACAAATCTACAAGGATGCCATCAATAATCTGACTCTATTGGGACTCAGAGGCTGGAAAAGGACTCAGCTATTAATTAATAGCGGTTTCTTACTCAATTAAGCTAAGCCAAATCTCTCACTCAGGCTGGCTCGTGCGGTCTGTCCCTCTCTTCCTTTCCAGCGGCTGCAGGAGTCGTTACGGGTCGTTAAGGGTCGTTAGGCACACAAAGGTGTGGACAGCAAAGCGAATCCCTTTGAAGGTCTCTGCAGTCCAGCCGAGGGGAGTGTGTGAGCTCAGGCAGACACATACGTCCAGGCACGGGCACATTCCAAAGCGGGAACCCCAAAGGCGGGAAGACCCCCAATAGTTATACCCTTCGCTAGACAAAGGGCAGAGTTACCACACCTTAGGCGCGAAAGCGCACGGCCAATCCCAGCCTGACTCCAGCGTGGAAACTCATGGGGCAGTCCCTCCCTTCGCGGGGCACTCCTCCCCCTCCTTCACGGCTGCAGGGCAGGCGAGGGGGGGGGGGGAAACCAAGCGGCTTTTCCCCTTTCCCCCCGAAGTCTGGGCAGGAGAGGAATTTAGGGGTACAGGACTCCAGGACACAAGGAAGGGCAGACTCAGAGCTGAACGATTCGGAGGATATTTAGGATTCAGTGATAATCACCCCAAATTACCTCCACAGTCTCGAAGGGCTGTGTCGAGCATGACAAGATCAGTGAGGAAAGCACCGAGGTAAGGTACCAGGACTTGCCCTGTCCCCTGCAGAAGATCAGAGCAAGAATAAGGACATGGAAGAAGCAGGCAGTGGTCTTGTAAACCATGTTTTCTTTCATTCCATCATCCTCAGTACCTCATCTAGACCTTAAATCAAATTCTGAACAGGATGTTCTCACCAATATTGCCACCCTACCTTGATTTGCAACAGTGGGTCACCAGGAAACCCTGCTGGGGGAAGAAACCCTGGGGAGGGACAGGGTCCCTGGTTACCTGCTGCCAGAGAAGGAGCAATTCACTCCCCAGCCATTCCCTTCATTTTAACAGTAGTGAGTCACATTTTAAACCTTCTAGGCTACTAGAAGCTGCACTCTGAGCTCTACAGTTTGTGTTTCTACACACTTGTGAAGCAAAGACTTGTCTCCACCAGCCAAAAGGAGATGTATTTTCCCCAGTCAAATTAAAAATTCTGCTCAACACTTTTGCCTCCCTCTTCCAGAATTCTCTTCCCCTGTCCTTTGCCAACTTGGAGACAAAAGCCATTTGCATCAGCAGACTGGAAAGTGGACACATTTTATGAAGCCATCTCTGGAGAAGTCTGTGTAGCTTTCAAGCTGGTACATCAGAAGCTTTGTGACCTTGTGCAAAAAGATTCTTGCTCTGACTAGAGCCAATTTTCTTTATCACAAGAATTCCAGTACTTACAGTACCTACTTTACTACACAGAACTGTCTGGGCTTCCACCTATTTCTCTTTAGCAAGAGCAGTTAATGGGATTGTTTCGTGTAGGGCAGAAAGTAGACAGCTGAGCACATGTTTGTATTCATCAATCGTTCCATAGAATCACAGACTGCCTTGGATTGGGAGGAACCTTTAGACCTCATCTAGTTCAACCCTCAGCAATCAGCAAGTTGCTCACAGCCCTGTTCAAAATCACCTGAAATGATTCCAGGGATGAGGCATCTACCACCTCTCTGGGCAACCTGGACCAGCATCTCACCACACTTTTAGTGGGAAAAGTATCCTTGTAGCCAGTCTAAATCTCTCTTCTTCAGTTTAAAACCATCACCCCTTGTCCTGTCACAACAGGCCCTGATAAAAAGTCTGTCCCCAGCTTTCTGACTGGCCCCTTCAAGTCCTGAAAGGCCACAAGAAGGTCTCCCTGGAGCTTCTCTTCTCCAGGTCAAACAACCCCAACTCTCACAGCCTGGTCTCACAGCAGAGGCCTTTCAGCCCTCCCATCATCGCAGTAGCCTCACTCCAGCAGGTCCATGTGTCTGCTGTGCTGAGGACTCCAGAGCTGGCCCTGGCACTGCAGGTGGGATCCCAGCAGAGTGAAGCAGAGAGGCAGAATCTCCTCCCTCCACCTCTTGGTTCTTTCAGGAACCACAAAATCACCTCTCAGCCCAGGAGAAAAGCCTAAGCCTTACAAGAAGAGCTTTGGCAGTTGGTTAGAGAAAGGGCTAAGCTCAGCTGTGACTGTGATCACAAGCACTGCAATTCAAGCTAAGTCTCACCTTTGCCACCAGCTCCTTAGCTGCCAAGGAATTGTTACGGTCTGCAAAGATATGGGCCAGCTCCTCTAACAGCAGCACTGCCTTTCTGTAACAGGGAAAGATCCAATCCTTTGTGTCAGCAGTAAGCTCTAAATCAGACCAGATCACTTCTTTTTCACTATGGATCAGTTGGGCATATAAAAGAGAACACCACCAAAATGTATCCAATGAGATGCTGCATGTCTACAAGAAACCCTGCTGGGAACTTTTGGTGCCCCAAATAAATTTAGGCTTTATTTTACAGCATCACAAGGAAATGCCATCTAGGTATGCCAGGGATCTCAATCACACCGCAGGGGATGAGACTAAGCTGGTTCTAAGAAGGTGGTTAAATGGATTTGAAGGAATAGAAAAATAGCAGAGAGAGATTCTCTCAGGTGCCTTCCAAGTCAAGCCATTCCATGATGGTCCTACGATTCAAAGGAGAGAAGACAACAGGCAAGCACCATGGTGCCCTTGTGCTGGCCTTGTGAGAATGGTGGGCATGAGCTGGGTGAGTAGCTAGTCCCACAGCTGTTCAAAATAGGTTGTGGAAGACCCAGTATGCTACAAAGGACAGAAGAGAGCTGGTACCCCCAAGGGCAGGTTGCCCCCTTGGTATCAAAGAGGAGCTCACGTCTTAGCCTTACAGGAATGTCTGTGAAGGAGCAGGACAAGATGAAAAGACAGAGCACTGAGTTTTTGCCTTTCTCTGGGGCTAGGCACAGAACGGGAGACTTACTTTGGAACACGTGCCCGGGAACTCTTGAGCCAAAAGACAGCACAGGATTGCAGTGCCGAAACAACAGCCCCCAGGGCAGAAAAATTCTTCAGCGCACGACACTCCTAGGAATAGAGCGGTCAGAAACACAGCAGCTTTAAATGTCAGCATCCCCATTGCTCAAGTGCTCTTCTGGGAGAGCGCTGTCGTGCCTGGTGCACCTCCCCACTGCTAAGCAGGCAGCTGTACAAATACTGAGCATCAAAAACATCACTGCCCATCCTCAGGCACCAAACACTTTATGTGCTTTGATGCTTAGATGTCGCTGCCCTCACTTTCATGCCTTTGTGCTACAGCTTCCAGTTCTAGAGAAAAGAAAAGTGGAACAGAGAACTACTTGAAAGGAGGTTGGAGCAAGGTGGGGTTTGGTCTCTTCTCCCTATTAGTAAGTGATAGGACAAGAGGAAATGGCCACAAGTTGCACCAGGGGAGGATTAGGTTGGACATTAGAAGAACCCTTCTCATTGAAAGGGACAGGGAGGTGGTTGGATCACTATCCCTAGAGGTGTTTAAAAGAGGCAGAGATGTGGTGCTGAGGGCCATGGTTTATGTGTATGTATGTGAAGGTATGAAAACAGAAACACTTGTGCTGTCCTCTGCCACACCTGATTTCAGCTCCCACTGCATTCATAGACACAGCAGAAGGAGCATGATGTTCATGGACTGAATGCTAATGGCCCAAGGCAGGTGACCACAAGGCTTATTCTGCCTGCACCACTGCCAGGCCAACTCCACTCTTGTCAAATGCTCCTCTGAAAGCAGGTCTAACCTCTGGATGTTGTTAACTACCATGTCACTTCTTTCACTGCTAGCAGGGAAGTGGCTGAATATACCTGTGTCTTCCTATAAATGTATTAGCAAGTGTACAGCACTCCCCATTCACCTCACCCATTCATTAGAGATCCCAGCCCTGTGAAGACCAGCACCAACCCCCATTTCCATGGTGGGGAAGGAACAGAGGAGAGGAAGGGGAATACTTCACCTGATAGTACACAGAAAGACAGTCAAAAATAGAAAGATTTAGCGCTAAGATGTTCACTGGCCTGGGACCAATGCACACAACCCTTTTATTCCCTCCACCTCCCACACCAGAAACACTGAAGAATACAAAATAAAAGCTTTACATGGGCAATATGGATCCATCTCTCCATGATCCTGGCTCTCTGATGTGTCTTTAGGTCCTTATTCTTCACGATGGTGCTCACAACGCAATTGCAAACGGCGTTGAACTGAGTGATGGTGGCTCTGATGCTAAGCACCAGCTCTTTGTTTTCATCCCTGTCCCTGCGTGACCAAATGCTCCCCAAACAATGCTGGGAAACAACTTTCTGGAACAATTTCTAGAGTGAAATAGAGATAAGTCAGCAGGACTCTCCTAGACCTATGCTGTCCACAAGACAGTGGACAATCTGTACAGTACAAATTGGATCTAAATCCTAGGCAATATTAAAAGGTAAAGATTTGTTTTCTCTTAGTTTAAAATAGACACTTTGGCACATTATTTATAGGCTTGATGCCCTAGAAAAACTGTCAGCTAAACAGTCCTGGGCAAAGAAGAGACAACTTCAGATCAGTTGCAGGACCAAGGGGAAACAAAAGTAAAAAAGATCAAGTGATACTCTGAAGGAGGTTAATACAGACAAACCAAACCGGAACGCTACAGACTACCTGCACATCTTGAGGCCAGGCAGCAATCTGGTCAAAATGTCCTATTTCTCAGGTGTCAAACACTGAACTTTGCCAAAAAGCCTACACAGATTTACAGTGACACCTTAGAGAAAATCAACCAAAGCTTCACAATGACTGAAGGAAGAAAGCCCAGTGAAGGAAGCTGGTTTGGATAACCAAGTAGAGCAGTGTTCTGTGTCCCAACAACCCAGGCCATCCCAGCATGGTGCGGGCTGGGAGGGACTTGTAGAGCTATCTAGTCCAACCCCCCTGCTAAAGCAGGGTCATCCACAGCAGGCTGCCCAGGAACACAACGTTCATGTGGATTTGGAATCTCTTCAGAGAAGGAGACTCCACAACCTCTCTGGGCAGCCTGCTCTTGGGCTCAAGCATCCTTACAGCAAAGAAGTTTTTCTTCATGTTGAGATGCAACCTCCTGCACTCCCATTTGTGCCCACTGATCCTGGTCTTATGAATGGGCACCACTGAAAAGAGTGTTCTACCTGCTGTGCAACACTGTACTTATACAGACAGAACTTTAAAAGAAGGGAGTGCTGCAGAAACCCAGCAGAGTTTCCCCTCTACGTACAGAGTCCATGTAGGTCAGCTGTTCTGCTACAAGGGCCTCAGGCAAAGAAGAAAATTGTAGTTCTTCTTCATATTGGACCTCCAGGACATGGCAGCTGGTATTAAGGAATTCATCACCTGCCCAGGACAGAAAACATAACAGGAAATTTGTGCAGCAGGCAGTGAACGAAAGCACTTTGGGCACTCTGCTGCCTGACGTCGTGGTCCCGCAGTGCTGCAGGTTTTAGCAAGAAAGATGTTGACCTGTAGATTAAATTGGCAAAGAAAAGGTGCAAGAAAAAGAAACAGTTAGAATTGAGCTGTTCAGGGATTCTTAGCAGAGAAATGGCTTCATCCATTTGCTAACCTTTCTTCTGCAAAAAGAAACACCACCACCCCACAACAAAAATTCCTCATTAGCACTGCTGAATTTCACTAAACTACAGTTTGGGTCTTTATACACTGTTATAATCTGCAAACAACAAAAAATAAACTGCAGAGGAATGAGATTGCAGTTATATCCCCAAGATACTGCCTTAGGAATGCCCTTAAATCCAGATTTCATCTGACACAGAGATTTTGGGTTTCAAAAAGAAGGAAATAAGAAGGCACTGGTGAGCCTTTCTGTAGAGTTAATGAAGCGTGCTCCACACACCCCCCTGTGGTACCACACAGTCTGGCAGAGCAGAGAGGCAGAAGGTAACTCACAGTTGTTCTCTGTTCCTTCACTCTGGAATTTTCCCAAGAGTTTCTGGGCCTTCTTCTCTGTGTCAGAGCCAGGCAGGTTCCTGTTCAGGTAGTCCAGAACCTTCAGGAGAGAAGGGTAGTTGGGAGGCTCTCGGAAGTCCTCGGAGCACTGACTGAGCCAGGCACTTAACACTGATGCTACAGCCCTAAGAGCAAACAGAGAGAAGACATGGATTGCACACAGAACATAGGGATGCAATCAGATCTTCCTGCCTCTCACACAGCTATAAAGACAGCGAGACAGTCACAAACCACCTGAACCCACTGAGCAAGGAAGTTCATTTGTCCTTTTCATGTATGCAATCTTATTAAGATACTACTCAGGTTTTGCCAGAGACTTCAGTGAAGCTGACCCTGATTTGCACTCCCACAAGTTATAGCCTCCCAAATACAAACTAACAAAGAACCAAATCTATGTAAGCAATATTGAGATCTTCCTACTGAATTCAAGACATCAAATCATGATGGCTAAGGCAACTACCACAACAGAATAGCTTACTTCAGTTGGAAGGACCTGCACTGATTATCTAGCCCAACTGCCCGACCACTTCAGGGCTGGCCAAAACTGAACGCCTGTTGTTAAGGGCATTGGCCAAATGCCTCTTCAACACTGAAGACTCAAGGCATTGACTACCTCTCTAGGAAGCCTGTTCCAGGGTTTGACCATCCTCCTGCTGAAGAAATGCTTCTGAATGTCCAGTCTGAACTTCCCCAGGCACACCTCCAAACCATTCCCATGCATCACAGAACATCAGTGGCCAAGCTTTTATCTGGAGCTTCGGGACCATTATTCTCAGCCAGGACAGATGTCACACAACAGCCAGTCCAGCTCCACAGCCCAAGGTGCAAGAAAGGCCACCAACAGATGTGTGCCCACAGAGAGGCTACCAAGCTCCCACTCCACCCTCTCCTTTCCTCACACTTTTAATCATCTTTTCCAGCTCAGCACACATCCAGCACCCTGTGTCACAGCACCATTTAAAAACATCACTCTCCTATGTCCAAAGTATTTCCATCTCTTTCCCTTTTCTCTCCATCAGGCTCCTTGGGGTCCATCAGCTGGCTGTGAAATGATCTTTCACATCCCCAGTATAAATCCTTAATCTGTTTTGCATGACTGGACTGACTGAGACAGGGGGAGGTCAAATGGTTTGCCCAGAGTTGGAGGTTAGAGGAGACCCTAGAGCTCATTTTGGATGGGAGTGTGGGAACCCACTGGCTGTCTCTTGTTGCCTCTACCTACTACATTATCCTGTCTTCTTGCTGCTTGTGGACAAGTTTTAACTACTTGCCCTTCTTTGATGAGTTCTCATGTTAAAACAGGAGGAAAAGGCTCCAGGGAGACCCAAGGAAGATCTAAGGAAGAAATCTTTTAAAGGTGGTGAGACCCTGGCTTAGGTTGCCCACAGGGGTGGTACATGCCCCATCCCTGGAATCAGTCCAGGTCAGGTTGTTTGGAGCTCTGAGCAACCTGCTCTCCTTGCAGGTGTCCCTACTGACTTGCAAGGGAGTTGGGCTAGTTGACTTTTCAAGGTGCCTTCCAACCCAAACCATCCTGTGGAAATAGTCATAGCTCTCTGTTCCACCAGCCAGGAAAGAATGGAGGAGAACTGAGCTCCCTTGGTGACTCTCACAGGGCAAGAGAAAGAGCCCAAATCAGCAGAGCTTGTAGCTTTCTATCCTGCTTTGTTTCTAATTAAAGCACTTGAGAATCCTTTTACCATTTGTAGACATTAATTAAGCTCTCAAGTAGAGACAGCTACTGAAATACTCAGAGCCAAGGAGCTTCCACCCATTGCTCTCTGGGGGTTAAACACAACAGATTCTTTGCAGCTTCTTTGTCCATTCAGGCAATGGAGACAGGAAGGTGTCTGGTATGTTAATGGAAACCATTTAAAGCCAGACTTAAAATTCCCTTATCCCAACACACAAGCCATCAGAAAAACATGGGGGTAAGCAGAAGACCAAGCAAAATGTGCACGGAACAGAATGTGCTATGAGTCGACAGCCTGCTTGAACTTCAGGAATGGCAATGCTGTAGTGTACTGCTCAGTCTTGACTGCATCTCTTGATAAGGAAACCGAACATTTTTCTCCCATCTCAAAACTAAAGGTGGCTTCCTCAGGGACAGAGAAATCAGTGCACTGGCAAAAAAACAAACCTTAAGCTTTTCCTAACTGGTGGAAGTTGAGATAAATTGATAGAAAAACAGTCTTCAGAAATGCTGAAGAAGATCCTGTAGCCAAATGTAGTGATGCCACAGTGCTGCAAACCACAGCTCCTACAGATGTCAAGCACTGATGACCTAAGGCACATTTTACACTCAGTGTCTGAAGCTAAAAACACATATTCATATGATGCTATGAGGTTAACCAAACTACTTTCCCCTTGCATTTCAAAATAGCTTTGCTATCTCTCTTGAAAATTAGGATGACTTCAGACTTTAAATTTCACACCAAGAGCAGCTGTAAATCACAGAGGCGCTAATGGAAAAGACTCATGCATGCAGATGTTGCCAGAGACAACACCAGCTTTGGTTTGCAGACACTGCTGTAAGGCACAATAAAAACAGTCACAAGCAATAACCATTTACTGCCATCGATAAGGCAGGGGAAACAAACACTCTTTGTCTGTTTCAACAAAATGTTGGCCCAGATGTGTTCATCTCATGTTTAATTCTAAGATGATTTCTCTGATGAGAAGATCTCTGGCTTATATTATTGTCAACCTGCTCTAGGTGAATCTGATCACCAAAGGTCCCTTCCAAACCCTGCTATTCTGTAACTCTGTGTGATCCTTTGATATGAGACAGTTTAAGCAAGCAAACAGCACTGTGGCCTTTGAAAAGGAGCAACATCTCTGCTGCCCATGTGCTCCCCGACAGCAAGTCCTGGCCAAAGCCACACTTACGTTCTAGGCAGAGCTTTGTGCTCGGAGCAGTTCTTGCTCTCTGTCTCCTCGAAGGTTGGGGTCTCCAGGTTCTCCTTTCTGGAAAGTGAGATGGGTGTTTAGAGAAACCTCTACTGAATATCCCAGCAGCAGAATTGATAAACTACTACCATAAACACCTAAAGAGTGTTTCTAGCTCAAAATACAAATCTGTTGAGATTATTTCATTTAGGAAGGAAAAAAAACAGAGGCAGCAGTGGCTGGTTTCTTCCAACCTAATTCATGTGAAGCAATCCATACATGGGAAGAAGCAACCCAAATCATTTATTTGCTCACAGCTCCAAGGCAGGCAGGCTTTGGCCACCATCACCTGTGGGACACTTCAGTGGTCTCCTCTGGGCACCCAAAAACCTCCCAAAGCTTCCTCGGGCCATTGTGGCCAGTAAGCAGTGCTGCCAGGCCAGCTCAGGGACTGAGGTCAGGCTGGATTTGCCATTGTGGGCATCTTTTCTGCTCATTTTCCCTCCATCCTTTCCCAGAGCAACGTTCCAGTGACACAGTGACTGTAATACAAGCACTTTCTCCAGCACAGCTTCTGTTTCTGCAGCACCTACAGGATGGCCAAGGGATCAGGCCCAGACAGCATGGGTTTAGGAAGGGCAGGTCCTGCCTCACCAACCTGATCTCATTTTATGATCAGGTTACCTGCCTGGTGAATGTGGGGCAGGCTGTGGATGCAGTCTACTTGGACTTGAGCAAAGCCTTTGACACTGTCTGCCACAAGAAACTCCTAGCCAAGCTGGCAGCTCATGGTTTGGACAGATTCACTCTGTGCTGGATCAAGAACTGGCTGGATGGCAGAGCCCAGAGAGTGATGGTGAATGGTGCCACATCCAGTTGGCAGCTGTCACTAGTGGTGTTCCCCAAGGATCAGTGCTGGGCCCAGTCCTGTTCAATATCTTTATTGATGACCTGGATGAGGGGATTGAGTCCAGCATCAGTAAGTTTGCAGATGACACCAAGCTAGGAGCAGGTGTGGAGCTGTTGGAAGGTAGAAGAGCCCTGCAGAGGGACCTGGACAGGCTGGATGGGTGGGCAGAGGCCAATGGGATGAGATTTAACAAGGCCAAGTGCAGGATTCTGCACTTTGGCCACAACAACCCCAAGCAGCGCTACAGGCTGGGGACTGAGTGGCTGGAGGGCAGCCAGGAAGAAAGGGACCTGGGGGTACTGACAGATAGTAAGCTGAAGATGAGCCAGCAGTGTGCCCAGGTGGGCAGCAGAGCCAATGGCATCCTGGGCTGGCTCAGGAGTAGTGTGGCCAGTAGGACAAGGGAGGTTATTCTTCCCCTGTACTCAGCACTGGTAAGGCCACACCTTGAGTACTGTGTCCAGTTCTGGGCCCCTCAATTCAAGACAGATGTTGAGGTGCTGGAACGTGTCCAGAGAAGGGCGACAAAGCTGGTGAAGGGCCTGGAGCATAAACCCTATGAGGAGAGGCTGAGGGAGCTGGGCCTGATTAGCCTGGAGAAGAGGAGGCTCAGGGGTGATCTTATTACTGTCTACAACTACCTGAAGGGACACTGTAGCCAGGTGGGGGGTGGCCTCTTCTCCCAGGCAACCAGCAATAGAACAAGGGCACACAGTCTCAAGTTGTGCCGGGGTAGGTATAGGCTGGATGTTAAGAGGAAGTTCTTCACAGAGAGAGTGATTGGCATTGGAATGGGCTGCCCAGGGAGGTGGCAGAGGCACCGTCCCTGGAGGTGTTCAAGAAAAGACTGGATGAGGCACTTAGTGCCATGGTCTAGTTGACTGGATAGGGCTGGGTGTTAGGTTGGACTGGATGATCTTGGAGGTCTCTTCCAACCTGTTTGATTCTATGATTCTATGATTTGTCATCCCTCCTGGCTCCAACTGCGATTCTGCCCATTTTCCCTCCATCCTTTCCCAGAGCAACGTTCCAGTGACACAGTGACTGTCATACAAGCACTTTCTCCAGCACAGCTTCTGTTTCTGCAGTATTTGTCATCCCTCCTGGCTCCAACTGTGATTTCACAGAGTTTTCTAGGTGGCAAGTGCCCACTTGTGCCAAAGATACCGAGGCAGTTGTCACATATGAGAATAGCCTGTGGAGCTGGGGAAATGCCACTGGGAAAGACGAAAACATTGGCACAACTCCAACAGAGCAAAGCAGCATCTCTTACCTACATGGGCAGAGCATGTACCTTGAAGGTAGGACTATGAATTTCATTTTCCACAGGACAAGCAAATTTGTTTCTAAACTAGAGAGTCTATTTAAACTGGACATTAGGAGGAAGTTCCTTAATATGAGGGTGGTGGAACATTGGAACAGGTTGCCCAGGGAGGTGGTGAAGGCCTCATCCCTGAAAACATTCAAGGTCAGCTTGGGTTTCCTCAGCCCTGAGAGTGCTGGTCTAAGAACACTTGCATCATCTGAAAGTGCTCATTTCAAAGTAGCTCTTGCTGCTTCGACTGATGGCTCAGTTCTCATCATAAATGGGCTCTTACCAGTCAAGGAGAAGCTCCAGGACTCTCTTAGTGGATGTAAATGCCTTGTATGTTGAGAGGAAGATGTCTGTGTAGGCAAAATCGTGGTCTCCAAAAGATGTCAAAAGGTTTTCCACAAGCTTCTCCAGCGTGCCAGCTTTAATTGCCCGGATCTTGGTCACCTCCAGCTGGCTGACAGCATGTTTTGAAGACATGGTCCTCTGCTCCTCTTCTATCTACAACGTTAAAGCAAAAGCAAACTGCAAAAATCAGAGAGAAGTCAGACTCCTGACACAGCTTTCACAATAGAATACATTCAGTGCCATCCTTTCAAAGCCACAGTCCACCTGTGGTTACTGAACAAGTCTGTCATTTTGGTTCTCCACATTCTTTGTCTCTTCAAATCAAGCAAGGGTTTTAGTAAGTTTATCTTTAGGATGTTCCTCTGACACACCCCACAAAACATTTCACAGTCTGGCTGCTATCAGGTTATCTTATGAGCCCATCGTGGATTGGAATCTAAAAGGACAATCCCGCAGAGAATACTGTTACTGCAGGGAACAAGAGTGCTCATTCGGTGTCCCACTTCAGCTCTGAAAAAACATGAAAGCCAATCCACACCTTCAGCAGCAACACTTGTGATTCCTCTCCTGAAAGGACCCATTTTGGGTTGCCACACAGAACCTAAAGTCACAAACACATTTGGATTTGCAGCATTTCAGGATACTCTTGCAAGGAGGGTGTCAAAGTCATCCTTCAAACATAGAACATGTCACTGTCACATTACAATGTCTCTTACAGTTTCTGTTTGGCACAATATTTGCCAACAAAGTCAGGTTTGCTGTTGTGGCTCTGTGTGGGTTTTAAACATTTGGTTTTAATACTTACAGCCTGTTGTATGCCTAAAATAACCAGAAACACTCCTTTGAATTGGGTCATTATTTTAGAGGACAGCTCAGACAACTATTTCTGTGACTGGTCCTTAAAGTATTTACTTCAGTGAGTGTGAAAAATGGAATTACAAATACAAAATATCAGTAAGAGCAACCTAAGAAAATTTCCCTCAGCCTTTTGAGTTGGCTGTCTCCAAGAAGGAACCCAGACCTAACATTTGGCTGTCTCTGAGAAGAAACCCAGACCTAACATCTGTCTGTCTCTGATATGGAACCCAGACCTAACATTTGTCTGTCTCTGAGAAGAAACCCAGACCTAACATTTGGCTGTCTCTGAGAAGAAATCCAGACCTAACATTTGGCTGTCTCTGGTATGGAACCCAGACCAAATCTAAGACCACTAACACAAGAAACATGGAAATGTGCTGTGACACACCTGCTCTTTTCATAGAACAGAATCATAGAATGGTTTGGGTTGGAAGGGACCTTCCTGACCTTGAGTGTCTCCAGGGATGGGGCCTCAACTACCTCCCTGTGCAACTTGTTCCAGTGCTTCACCACCCTCATGGTAGATCACTTGTTCCTGGCATCCAATCAAAATCTTCCCTAACTTTCAAACCATTTATCCTTGTCCTATCCCTGCAGGCCTTTGTAAACAGTCCCTTTACAGCCTTGTGCAAGTCCCCTCAGGTCCTGAAGGCTGCTATTAGGTCTGCCCAGAGCCCTCCCTTCCCTACCAGGCTGACCAGCCCCAGCTCCCTCAGCCTGTCCTTGTAGCAGAGATGCTCCAGCCCACCCACATCCTTGTGGCCCTCGTCTGAACCTGTTCCATCAGGTCCATAGCCTTCCTGTGTTAAGGGCTGCAGAGCTGGACCTTGATTGTAATGATGTGACATGGTTGATTACTATTTAATCATTATAATCACATATCACCAGCACTAATAAAACTCCAGTAACAAAAAATCATTTTCTTTGAGAGAAATGAGTGTATGAGCCTGGTCAAGCTTCTATACACAGGAGGGAAAAGAAAAAGCAGGAGTTCTGAGAATTAAGGTCATTATGCAAAGGAAAAATCTGGCCATTGTGAGCTATTTCAAGACTATGTGAAAAAAACATCTTCAATCCTCTTAAGTTAGATAAAAAAAACAAAAACAAAGAGACAGCAGGTAAGCAGAGGTCTTAGGGTACTTGCAGCCGCATCTCAATTGTAAAATGACATAATTTCAGATTGAATTTAAGCCAGTTAAGCTGGTGGAACTTACAGGAGCCCAAAAATACTAGTATTTTTCCTGGTAGAAGACAGCAGGCAGACTGAAGACTGGAAGCTGCCATTGTGGTGCCCATCCACAAGAAGGGTCGGAAAGAGGACCCAGGAAATCACAGCCCTGTCAGCCTGACCTCAGTGCCATGCAAGATAATGGAACAGGGCACCTACAGGATGGTCAGGGCATCAAACCCAGCCAGCAGGGATTTAGGTCCTGCTTGATCAACCTGATCACTTTTTATGACCAGGTGACCTGTCTGGTGGATGTGGGGAAGGCTGTGGATGTAGTCTACCTGGACTTCAGAAAGGCCTTTGACACTGTCTGCCATAGCAAGCTCCTAGTGAAGCTGGCAGTTCGTGGTTTGGATAGGGGCACTCTGTGCTGGGTTAAGAATTGGATGGAGGGCCGAGCTCAGAGAGTGGTGGTGAATGGAGCCACATCCAGTTGGGAGCTGTCACTAGAGGTGTTCCCCAGGGATCAGTGCCAGGCCCAGTCCTGTTTAATATTTTCATGATCTGGATGATCATGATCTGGATGAGGGGATTGAGTCCAGCATCAGCAAGTTTGCAGGTGACACCAAGGTGGGAGCAAGTGTCAATCTGGTAAAGGGTAGGAGGGCTCCGCAGAGGTACCTGGACAGGCTGGAGAGATGGGCACCTACAGGATGGTCAGGGCATCAGACCCAGCCAGCATGGATTTAGGTCCTGCTTGATCAACCTGATCTCTTTTTATACACAAGTTATATTTCATAATTCTACCTAGGAGTTGGTTTTATTTTCTAGAAGCCTTTACATATCATAGAGGAGATGGGGGGGCATTTCCAAGTCTCTTTTACACATCAATACCACTCTTGTATACCTAGATTAAAAAGGAGAGCTTTTGATCTGTTGGAACACCACAGGCTAACACTTACAGGGTTTAATGTTTTTAATGCTTGCCAAGGATTCTCAAGCATTGCAAACATCTGAGATTGCAAGCAGCCTTTTCAGGAGGCTGCCCCATGCCTCACTCACCTGCTCCTCTGCTGCATCATCACTCCCCTGCCATGTGAAAGACAGCAGAGTTTCTGTGTCCAGGCAGATGAGACTCCCAATTCCTTTCACACCTCCTACAGAGACATTCTACAAAGCCAGCATCTGTTCTTAGAGGGATTGCAGAATGCAGCTGGATAGCAGAGAGAATCAGTCAGGGCTGAAAGGGACCACAAAGATCATCCAGTTCCAACCCTCTGCCATGGGCAGGGACACCCTACCCTAGAGCAGGCTGGTCAGAGCCTCATCCAGCCTGGCCTTAAACACCTCCAGCCATGGGGCCTCAACCATCTCCCTGGGCAACCCATTACAGGCTCTCGCCACTCTCATGCTCAACAACTTCCTCCACACGTCCAGTCTGAATCTCCCCACCTCCAGCTTTGCTCCATTCCCCCTAGTCCTCTCACTACCTGATAGCCTAGGAAGTCCCTCCCCAGCTTTTCTGTAGGCCACAGGGGGCTTCAGATACTGGAAGGCCACAAGAAGGCCACCTGGGAGCCTCCTCTTCTCCAGCTTGCACAGCCCCAACTCTTTCAGTCTGTCCTCAGAGCAGAGCTGCTCCCACCCTCTGATCATCCTCGTGGCCCTCAGCACAAACCATCCAGTACTGCTCTCTCTGCTTTAACTAGCACCAAGTTTTCAGGAATGCTGCAGATACTTACACACATTGCCCTAAGATGTGTATCAGATCCCTTTATCCTCACAGGCACCCAGGGTATCTCCCAACTCTTCCAGATGTTGAGGCTCAGGCTCAGGCAGCCACAGATTCCTTCTGCTACAACAGACCATTGGAACGGAAACAAAATCCAGTTACCTGTCCTCTGAGAGAGTGCTGCAAGTGAGAAGCAACAGCTCTGCAGTTGGAAAGTAGAAAGGAAGGCACATTAAATACATCTCAGAAGTAAAACCATGTTAAAAACCACACAAGCACACACCAAAAGCCTTTTACAGGGAGCACAGCCTCGACCTTTAACCCAGCACATGCTAAACTCCCCTGGCACTCTCCCGTTTTTTGTCTCCACTGCCATCATTTCATAATCAAGAACTAAAGGCTTCACTGCACAAACACCAACTACACTCCGGCAGAGTCTGCTCACACAGTCCTTGAGAACAAAGGGGTCCAGGATGGTTGGACCTACTTTAAACAGGAGCTCTTGAAGGCACAGGAGCTGGCAGTTCCCATGTGCTGAAAGATGAGCTGGCAGGGAAGGCAACCAGCATGGATGAGCAATCAGCTCCTGAAGGAATTGGGGGAGAAAAAGAGGGTGTATCACCTTTGGAAGGAGGGGAATGCTTCTCCTGACATGTTTAAGGAGGTAGCCAGATTATGCAGGAGAAAAATTAGAGAGGCTAAGGCCCAGTTAGAACTTAGGCTGCCACTTCTGTGAAGGATAATAAAAAGCACTGTTATAAATGTATCAGTGCTAAAAAGAAGGGCCAGAAGAGCCTCCACTGCTTACTGGAGCAGGAGGGGAACACTATAGCTGACGACGAGGAAAAGGCTGAGGTCCTGAATGCCTTCTTCACCTCAGTTTTCAGCAGTAAGGAGGGAGGAGTTCAGGGCAAGTGGCCTCTTGAACTGGGGGAAGGGGTCAGGGAGCGATGTGTTGTCCTGGAAATTCCTGAGGACCTGCTGAGCCACCTGGACACCCACAAGTGCATGGGACCAGATGGGATCCATCCCAGGGTGCTGAGAGAGCTGGCAGCTGAGCTGGCCAAGCTGCTCTCCATCATTTTCCAGCAGTCCTGGCTCACCAGAGAGGTCCCAGGAGACTGGAAACTGGCCAAGGTGATCCCCATCCACAAGAAGGGTCAGATGGAGGAACCTGGGAACTACAGACCTGTCAGCCTGACCTCAGTGCCAGGGAAACTGATGGAGAAGGTTATCTTGGGGGTGATAAGAGCGCACCTGAGGGATGGCAAAGGGCTCAGGTGCAGCCAACATGGATTTAGGAAGGGCAGATCCTGCCTCTCCAACCTGATCTCCTTCTATGATCAGGTGAGCCGCTTGGTGGATGTGGGGAGGCCTGTGGATGTGGTCTATCTGGACTTCAGCAAGGCCTTTGACACTGTCCCCCACAGCAAACTGCTGGCTAAGCTGTCAGCTCGCGGCTTGGATGGCAACACTCTGTGCTGGGTTAGGAACTGGCTGAAGGGACAAGCCCAGAGAGAGGTGGTCAATGGTGCCATTGGCAGACGGTCACTAGTGGTGTCCCTCAAGGATCAGTGCTGGGCCCCATCCTCTTTAACATCTTCATTGATGATCTGGATGAGGGCATGGAGTCAGTCATCAGCAAGTTTGCAGATGACACCAAGCTGGGGGCAGATGTGAAAGAATTAGAGGGCAGAAGGGCTCTGCAGCGGGACCTTGACGGCCTGGACAGATGGGCAGAGTCCAAGGGGATGGCGTTCAGTAGCTCCAAGTGCAGGGTGCTGCACTTTGGCCACAACAGCCCCAAGCAGAGATACAGGCTGGGGTCAGAGTGGCTGGAGAGCAGCCAAACAGAGAGGGATCTGGGGGTGCTGATTGATACCCGCCTGAACATGAGCCTGCAGTGTGCCCAGGTGGCCAAGAGAGCCAGTGGCGTCCTGGCCTGCATCAGGAATGGTGTGGTCAGCAGGAGCAGGGAGGTCATTCTGCCCCTGTACTCTGCACTGGTTAGACCTCACCTTGAGTACTGTGTTCAGTTTTGGGCCCCCCAGTTTAGGAGGGACATTGAGATGATTGAGCGTGTCCAGAAAAGGACGACGAGGTTGGTGAGAGGCCTCGAGCACAGCCCTACGAGGAGAGGCTGAGGGAGCTGGGATTGGTTAGCCTGGAGAAGAGGAGGCTCAGAGGTGACCTTATTGCTGTCTACAACTACCTGAGGGGAGGTTGAGGCCAGGAGGAGGTTGCTCTCTTCTCTCAGGTGGCCAGCACCAGAACGAGAGGACACAGCCTCAAGCTGTGCCAGGGGAAATTTAGGCTGGAGGTGAGGAGAAAGTTCTTCACTGAGAGAGTCATTGGACACTGGAATGGGCTGCCGAGGGAGGTGGTGGAGTCGCCGTCCCTGGGGCACCTCAAGGCAAGGTTGGACGTGGCACTTGGTGCCATGGTCTAGCCTTGAGCTCTGTGGTTAAGGGTTGGACTTGATGATCTGTGAGGTCTCTTCCAACCCTGATGATACTGTGATACTGTGAGTACAGGGAAAGAATAACCTCCCTTGTCCTGCTGGCCACACTGTTTGTGATCCAGGCCAGGATGCCACTGGCACTGGATGTCCTGGCCTTTCCCAGTTCTTGGTGAGGTACTCCTCTATTTTAGAACCCAATCTGCCCTCTAGCTAACACACTGTGGCTCAAGCCAACAGCAATGTGAACTCTCTAGTGTCCCTTAAGACACTAGAAAACAAAACATGGGAGAGCTCTACAGGGATAGAGTGGACACCAGTAGCCATTTTGTTGTGCTTGAGAAAAATAACCCTACCAAGTTGCTGAAGGACTCTGCTGTGTGAGAGCTGCTCTTCCTTCTTTTCAGGATTGCTGCTTCCACTGGGCTGGGCTCCAGCATAAATGGACCATCAGCCTTTTAAGTTCTATCCTCCCAGCTGCATGATGGAGAACTATGACCTCCCTGCTATGGACCTGAAACCTGACTGATCACAAAGGAACCTGAGCAGGCTGTGAGATGAGAGGGTAAGAAAAATACCCATCTCTCTGCAATGATAATTGGGGTCAGAAAGGAGTTTTTGCTTGCTGTCCTGTTGAAGGTTGTAGGTTCAGAGGCTGACCAAGGGAAGCACAGCCCCCTTACCTATATTAACAGCTGACTCACTTCTCAAATACAGATCTTAGGGCAAGACATTGCTTGGCTGGCAAAGAGAATTAAGACATTGCCCTCAGTGCCTTAGCACCTGCTTGGAAAGTGAGGTTGAAATCAGCCATAATTGCACACAAATGCCAATCACCCTAAAGACAAAGCTGTACACATCACTAGATGCTGTCCCTGAAATGTTTATCAGCACCAAATATTCCTGATAGAAACAAAATTGCACCTTCATCCTTTTCAGGAATTTAACAAAAAGAGAACATAAAAAGTGATCACAATAGGCACTACTGGTCAGATTCAACAGCAGCAGAGAGAAGGCGAGCCAAGAGACAGGCACTGCCTACAGGGCAGCAACAGCATTTGGCCCTCTGGGTTTTGCACCGGCACTTCCCAGGCCCTGGAGGGCAGCAGCTGCTCGTTACTGGATTGAACCATTTTCCTGGCACTCAGAATGCACACGACAGACCCCACTCCTCCACCTGCTGGAAACAGAAACATGGGAATTACCCCAGGTCAAGGTACCTACAGTCTGAAACCACCGATCAGAAAGCCTTCCTGCCTGTTTCAAATGAGCATCTCCCCCCCCCCCTTTTACACTACAAGTCACACAGCTTAGCTTTAATTGCATGTGATAACCAGCAGCTCTCCCTCTTTTGTAGGTTCAGGCTCTGGCTGTGCTAGCAGCTTCCTGAGTCAAAGGTGATGATGGCATTTGTGGCTCCTCAGTAGTTCAGTGCCAACTACATCTACATGCTGCCAGCTCTGGGTCAGACACAGGCACCTGGTGATGTGTGGAGTTAGCCAGGACACAACAACACACCAGCAGCCCAGGTAGGAGAACACACAAAACCTGATCTGGCACCAAGTTAAAGTGTAAGATTAAATCAACAAAGGACACAGATGTTTTAACATCAGGGAATACCCTAAACCTAACTTCCTTGGCTTCTTAAAGTCACACCTGGCAAGGTTAGTGGGGTTATAGAAACAAAAAAGGATTTGGAAGGAGTGTCAGGGGTTAAGGCTGTAAAAAAGATCACTGAAGTGAGAACTGGTTTTGTTCTAGCTCAAATCAGGACAAGGTGTAAGCCATGAGTGAGTTGGTCCCTATTCACCTTCACTGCCTGGTTCTTTCTGTTGATGGGAGGGTTCTTCAGAGATGCCTGGAGTGCAGCCATCATGTTCCCTGTGATAAATGGTTAAGGACCAGATACCAAGTATTTAGGAAGCAACAGAAGCAGCTGCAGGGTAGCAGGACCTGTAGCTGGCTTCTGTATGACTAAAAATACTGAACGGCTCAGTGGCTGCAATGATTCCCTCAACAGCCAACACAGTCAGCACTGTCAGGCTGCAATCAGCAGGCCACCTGAGGAAGGAGCAGCACCAAAAAGAAGCTGCACACTTCCAGTGTTGGATCATACCTCTTAAGTTTTTCACCGCTCGAGGATCCAGGTAAAATATATCATTCCCCACCACGACTGCAATTCGTAGCCCTCCACATCAGGCCTCAGGGACAGCAACCTAGCAGTGGCTGTCGGCAAGAGCTAGCAGCCAGGCAAGGAAGCCAGCGGCGGGCACATGGAGCACTCCTTTCCTCCCCGGGAAAAAACTTTCCTCTATCCTTCTTGCCCCTCCCACATACGGCAGCCCTGGGCCGCCGTGATGGAGAGGAAGCGAGGCTGGCTTCCTTCTCTCAGTGCCGGTTGCTTCTCCTTTCAGCCTTATAGCCCTTTCTCCTGCCAGCCCTGGGTCGCTGCCTCCATCACTGCCTCAATCAGCCTCGATCGCTGCCTACCTCCTGTCAGGCCACGGCCCCTTTCCGGGCATGGACGTTCCCATAGCAGGCAGCAGCGCAGGTCCCGCTTGCCCCTCACCTCCCTCCTCTTCGTCCACAAACTTCTCCTCGTCGCACTCATCCACAGCCGCCCGGCGGAACGGCGCCACCGACATCGCACGCTTGGCCGCGCCCACCGCCGCCAACGGCGGAGCCGCGCACGCACCCGGAAGGCGAGCTGCCATTGGTCGGCCACGATGTGCGTCACTGGCCTGGGGTGGGGCTCCTGCTGCCAGGGAGACCGGTAACGCCTTCACCGTCTGGGCTTCTGCTTGCGAGCGTCCCTGGCGGTGTTGTGCTGCTCGGGCTTGACTTGCGGTGCTCCCGAGTGGCTTTTTTTCGGCGGGCTTTGGTCCTTGGTTTGCCGTGGGGTTTGGTGGTTTGTGGTGAGGTTCTGTGGTGAGTGGTTTGGTGGTTTGTGGTGGGGTTCCGTGGTGTGTGGTGAGTGGTTTGCCAGTGGTTTGGTGGTTTGTGGTGAGGTTTGGTGGTGTGTAGTGAGTGCTACGCCAGTGGTTTGTGGTTTGTTGTGTTTGGTGGTGTGTGGTGAGTGGTTTGGTGGTTTGTGGTGGGGTTCTGTGGTGTGTAGTGAGTGCTACGCCAGTGGTTTGGTGGTTTGTTGTGTTTGGTGGTGTGTGGTGGTCTCTTGTGATTTGTTATGAAGTTTGGTGGTGTGTGGTGAGTGGTTTGGAGGTTTGTGGTTTCTGAAGTATGTGGTGGCTTCTTATGGTTTGTGGTAGGTGATTTGTCTGGCCCGAGCCCAGCTTCACCTGTGCAGTCTCACTGTGTGAAGTCTGTGTGCCGGTGTCCACTTTCATCTTTTGGAAGCCAGCATCTCCTAGCGGCAACTTCTGCGCAACCAGTCCCAAGCCAAGATGTCATGCTTCAACGTTGGCTCGTTTTTCAGAAAGGTATGAGCAAGGCAGGACCCTGCCGACCTCTCCCCTGATTTTCTGGGCACAAAGTGCTCACATATCACCTAACAGAGTGTCAGTACAGTGCCCTGTGGTTAGTAAGTATGGTTTAGTCCTGGATTTAGAAGACTGAACACTATATTACTACTAGACTGTAAACCAAATAAACCAACCAAGCAACAAAACCTCAGTACATAACTGGTTCTGTACTTTTTGACAAAGTAAAGTAATCATCACAGGATCATTTTGGTTGCTAATAAACCTCAAAGGTCATCAAGTCCAACTGTCAACCCAGCACCACTGTGCCAAATAAACCATGTCCCAAAATGCTATGTCTACACGTTCTTTGAACACCTCCAGGTACTGTGACTCCAACACTTCCCTGGCAGCCTGTTCCAAGCCTTGACCACTCTTTCAGTACAAAAATGTTTCCTAACAGCCAATCTAAACTTCCCCTGGTGCGGTCATTTTCTATCCTTCTCTCAGTTCATAGTGGGAAGAAGAGACCAACACACCCCTCACTACAGCTATCAGCTTAGAAAGCTTCTTGTGATCAAATTGGGTAACATTTTAGTGATAAGACAAGAGGAAATAGCCTCAAGTTGTGCCAGGCAAGGTTACAGAATCATTGGATCATAGGGGTGAGAAGGGATCTCATACAGTCCAACCCCCTTGCTAACATAGGGGAGTCATTATAACATAGAATTTTCCCTTCATCTTATACTAAGAAGTCTTAATGGGATTCAAAGTATCCAACTGAAGCCCTTAACTCCCAGAAGTGACTTTACAAATGATTTAGAACTCTCACCATTTTTGTGTAGGCATTTTGGGAATTCCCCTGAAATCTCTGGAGCTGCTTGGCTCTCAGGCATCTGATTCAGGTGCTGGAACAGGTCCATAGAAGGTCAGCAAAGCTGGTGAAGAGTCTGGAGAACAGGTCCTGTTCACAGCAGCTGAGGGAACTTTTTTCTTTTTAGTCTGGAGAAAAGGAGGCTGAGGAGAAACCTTCTTGTTCTCTACAACTCCCTGAAAAGATGTTGGAGCCAGGTGGGTGTCAGGCACTTTTCTCCAGGAACAAATGATAGGACAAGAGGAAATGGTCTCCCATTGCACCAGAAGAGGTTTATGTTGGACATTAGGAAAAATTTCTTCCCTAAAAGGGTTGTGAAGGTCTGGAGCAGGCTGCCCAAGACAGCTAAGAATGCCCCATTCTTAAAAACCTTCAGCTGTTGAGGTGATGGCTTTTTAAGGTCATGATGAGGACCAAGCAACTCTCATGCTTTTAGTCAGCACATTCTGGATCACTTCAGTATTAGACAAACAAACTAAATGCACAGCAGCCAAACAACCAGGTCAGTTCACTCCTGACAGCACAGCTCAGTCCTGGTTTCCTAGCTTAAGATAATGTTCCTTGCTTTCACATGTTCCTTGCTTTCCTCATGTTAACAGCTGCAAGTGGTAACAGCCTCTCAAACCAGCCCCTCTCCTGAGATAACGTAGTAAGACTTTGTGTATAAACATGTAATGCACTGGCTGTTAGCATGGAGGTTCAGGTCTGAACTCTCTGCTCCAAGCCTTACTCCTTTATGGTAATCTCTGCACTCAACTTCTCTCCCCAAACCCAAACCCTGAGCTATGGATAGAACTCAGGAGGCAAGTTAAAGTAGACATTTTGAAACCACTAATTTAAGTTGCCAGAGCTAGAAAGGGAGCTTGGGTGTGTATCACCATGCCCTTGGTTGCGAGCTCTGCATCTAATGAACCTGACTGAGCATCTACCTTATTTGTGTGATGACCTTATCCTGTTGCTATGCTTCACAACAGAGAAACATAATGGACATTACAAGTCAGGTACATAACATCTGTGACCACAAAAAGAGTGAAACAGTAGTAGAAGCACTGACATGGAGGTGAGGGGTGTTTAAGGTCATGACGAGAACCAAGCTACTGTCACATTTTTAGTCAGGTACATAGCACTTGTGACTCCAGAAAGAGTGAAAAAGTAGTAGAAGCACTGATGTTACAAAATGAACCAGTGTGTTTATACACAACTAATGTGACCTGGGAAGGAACCCCTGGGAAACAACATGGTCTTGTTTTAGTTGCCTGTCGCGGAGGAGTTGGTCTGGGTTTGGGGGAATGAAGACCTTTAGTATAGTAACAAATACATTTAGGGCCATGAGAAATGATCAGAGAGCTGAAACACCTCTACTATGAGGGCAGACTGAGAAAGTTGGGGATGTTCAGCCATTTTTTTGACAAGAAAGGTGATGAAACACTGGCCCAGGTTGCCCAGAGAGGTGGTAGATGCCCTCTTCCTGGAACCCCGTCACGTTGGACAGGGCCGTAAGTAACCTCCTCTAGTTGCAGACTCCCCTGCTGCCTGCAGGGAGATTGAACTAGCTGACCTTTAAAGGTCCCTTCCAACCCCAACCAGTCTGTGGTTCTCTACTGACTCACCAAGTGAAAACAAAAGCACTGCTTTAAAGGACAGGAGCTTCTTTATCAAGTTACCTTTGGGCTGTGTAGGCCTTCACAACCTTTGGTATCCTATTAGATATTTCTTACTCATCAGAAAATTACAGAGCTTTGTGAGGCTTCTCTCAATGGAAGGCAACAGCCCTAGGAAGAAAAGACACCAAGCAGCACACAACAGACACATACACATATGTATGTGTACATAACCCCCCTATTGTTAAGGAAACGTCTGGGGGCAAAGCTTTATTCCTGTGTCAGCACTAACCACCTTCCTGGCAGGAGGAATTTAGAGTAACTCCTAGGTTCCACTGCAGTTGCCTCAGCCGAGAAGCTACAATCCTGCTGCAGTCGTGGTTGTAACTTGGGACTGTTTGTATTTCACTGGTAGAAGCTGGCTTAATGGCAACAAATGAATTAATCACAGGAGGTAACTGGAAGATGCTGAGGTTTGGGGGTTAGGTTTGAAGGGTGTGGCAGTGAACTAGGTCATGTCCAGAAACACCTGCAGCACCGATTTTCTTCATCTACAGGTATCCTCCTTGAGGGAGCTTTGGGTGTGTAGTGTAGTGAAGCAGGAGAAGCAGACATGCTGCCTAGGTTACTGGTTTAGCACACTGCTACAGCTCTAACGTCAGAGAACAGAGGAATTCAAGTGAACTGAAAGGGAGCCTGGGTGTGTGCCACCATGCTGCGGTTGTGAGGGGCTGCACTGCATCTAGTGAACCTGACTGAGCATAAGCCTTATCCTGTCACTGTGCTTCACAACAGAGAAACATAATGGACATTAGAAGTCAATGTATTGCTAATTACATTTCATATTTGTTTTCAAACAGCCATGGAAGATATTCCATTGCATAACAACACCTGAGCAAGACAGGGAGTGTCCAGCGAGGCTGGAGAAGGCAAGTCACCATTGTACAGACTGGTCTGTTGGAGTATGGGGTACTTCAGAGGCAGAAGTAGCAAAAACAACTCAAACCAGCACACAAACAACTCAGCCCCCGCCCCCCCCCCCCCCCCCCCCCCCCCCAGATCCCAGCCTCCCCAAACCTGGATTTCATTGCACTTGAAAGATAGAAATCTCATTTAGAGGTTGCTGTGGCAGGCAGGAAAGCCCTGGAATGTTAATTGTTTCAGTGGAACGTATGATTCAAAAAATATAATATGGGGACCAGTTGATCTATTTCTAAGGTTAATTGTCCCCTATTTCTTTACAATTCTCTTCTCCTCTCTGCAAATCTAAACAGCACTCAAAAGAAAGTGGCAGTAGGAGTCTGATCTGGTAATGCCTACTTTCCTCTGTAGCAGGGTAATAAAATCCTTGTAGGATTTGGTGAAATCAGTTCAAACGAGTGTAGCATTCAGGAAAGCAGGAGATCAGCTGAATTCTTGCTTCACTTGAATTATTTCCCTTTTTACCCAACAAAGAGTCAAAAAAACGACAACTCTGGTCACAAGCAGCACTTCCTCGAGGAATTCATGCAGGGACTATGAGAGCAGCCAAGCAGCAAGAGCAGTAGTCAGAGGGATTTCTGTTTAGCTGGGGCATGCTGCGCCCCAAAGCTGGGAGTGGAGGGAACCCAAGGCAGTAGTTAAGGGAATATTTAGCTGGCCTCCACGTCTGTGTGGGAGCCCAAAGAGTGGTAAGTGATGGGAGGTCTTGTTGTACCTTGGAGACGTGAGACAGGATGGGAGTGTGGAGATAACAAAGTGCTGCATGGCTGAAGTGGATGGGAAAAGCAGTTGGGCAAGTGACTGTCTGTTGGAATAAGATGAAGCAGCAGGGTTGAGGGTCAGTAGGCTGTGGGAAAGTGAAGTGTGTATAAACCTCTCAATAAATAGCTGCTGGTTCTGTAATAGGTAATTGTAATTGTTTAATAAAGAAACATTTTAATAGAGTGTTAAGTATGCCTAGCTGCAAACGGCAGTGTAGGTACAGCTGTTGCAAATCAGGAAATATGCCTAACTGCAGAGGTCATGGTATATATGGTAATGTGCAAAGAATAAGCTAGCTAATTGCTAAAAATTTTAAGGACTAAGCTTTAGGTTCATCCTTAATTTTGAGATAAGAGAGAACATGCCACATGTGGGACTCGGGACATTAATCAGTCATGTTCCAAGGACTAAGCTTTAGGTTCATCCTTAATTTTGAGATAAGAGAGAACATGCCACATGTGGGACTCGGGACATTAATCAGTCATATTCCAAGGACTAAGCTTTAGGTACATCCTTAATTTTGAGATAAGAGAGAACATGCCACATATGGGCTCGGACATTAATCAGTCATGTTCCAAGGACTAAGCTTTAATTTTGAGAAGTGGGATTCGGGACATTAACCAGCCAAAGGAAGTCCATATATGGAGACAGGTTAACCAGAGGACACCTGAGGAGGACTGCTTACTTCATCCCCAACGACCACCAGAAGGGAAGGCAGACCCTAACCCAAAAGAAGGAACATGCGCAGAAAGGATGGATTTATGTAATTTGCAGGGTGGAACAACGCAGACAACACAGTATAAATATAGGCTGATTAAGAGACTTGACACAGCAGTTGGCGGAGCGGTGACTCCCCTGTTGTCCAGCGCTGTACCTTTGCTCATATTCTACTTGCCTAATTGAATAAATTTGTAACCTGGACACTTGGATTTTGAGTCATTCTCAATTTATAACAGTTCCACAGTTTGAGGCCCCTTTGGCCCATCTGTGGCCATGGTCACCTCGTGGTCTATCAGCTTGCATTTCATCTCCCCGTGTTGAGACAGGCAGGCTCTGGAATCAACATAGCGCACAATAGGTGCAGGTATAGCAACAGGGAGTCTTTAACAAGTGTTGAGCTACATTGGTTCAAGTGGGTTGCTTCCCAACAGCCACGGAAGGTGTGGTGGTGGAGGCCTCACAAAGGACGGCAGAAGACTGCAGCAGAACTGCAGCAAGAAGAGGAGTGTCCAGCGAGGCTGAACATGAGTCAGCAGTGTGCCCAGGTGGCCAAGAGAGCCAGTGGCATCCTGGCCTGCATCAGGAATGGTGTGGTCAGCAGGAGCAGGGAGGTCATTCTTCCCCTGTACTCTGCACTGGTTAGACCACACCTTGAGTATTGTGTTCAGTTCTGGGCTCCCCAGTTTAAAAGGGACGTTGAGATGCTTGAGCGTGTCCAGAGAAGGGCAACGAGGCTGGTGAGAGGCCTTGAGCACAGGCCCTATGAGGAGAGGCTGAGGGAGCTGGGATTGTTTAGCCTGGAGAAGAGGAGGCTCAGGGGTGACCTTATTGTTGTCTACAACTACCTGAGGGGTGGTTGTGGCCAGGGGGAGGTTGCTCTCTTCTCTCAGGTGGCCAGCGCCAGAACAAGAGGACACAGCCTTAGGCTGCGCCAGGGGAGATTTAGGCTAGAGGTGAGGAGAAAGCTCTTCACTGAGAGAGTCATTGGACACTGGAATGGGCTGCCCGGGGAGGTGGTGGAGTCGCCGTCCCTGGGGCACTTTAAGGCAAGGTTGGACGTGGCACTTGGTGCCATGGTCTAGCCTTGAGCTCTGTGGTAAAGGGTTGGACTCGATGATCTGTGAGGTCTCTTCCAACCCTGATGATACTATGATACTATGATAGAAGGCAAGTCACAGTATCACAGTATCACAGTATCACCTGTTTAAAGTAAGTCCAACCATCCTGGACCCCTTTGTTCTCAAGAACTGCTGCCCAGGGGACATTGGAAATAAATTCCTTGAGCAAATTGAAGTTTGCCCTCCTAAAGTCCAAGGTGTAGGTTTTGTTGAAGTGCCTCCCTACCTCCCTGTATATTGAAAACTCCACTAACTCGTGGTCGCTACACCCCAGGCAGCCTCCCACTATCACATCTCCTACCAGCCCTTCTCTGTTGGAGAGCAGCAGGTCAAGCTGAGCTTGACCCCTGGTAGGCTCGTTTAACAGTTGGGTCATGAAGCTGTCCTCCATGCACTCCAGAAATCTCCTGGACTGCCTCCTCTCTGCCGAATTAAGTTCCCAGCAGATATCTGGCAGGTTAAAGTCACCCACAAGGACAAGATCTGAAGATCTTGAGACAGCCTCCAACTGTTTGTAAAATGTCTCATCTGTTCCCTCATCCTGGTTGGGTGGTCTGTAACAGACTCCAACCAGGATGTCAGATTTATTAGTCCTGCCTCTGATTTTAATCCACAGGGTCTCTACCCCTTCATCCCTCACTTCTAGCTCAATGGCATGGAGTGACTCTCTAATATACAGGGCCACCCCTCCTCCTCTTCTCCCTTGCCTATCTCTCCTGAAAAGGTTATATCCCTCCAGTATAACAGCCCAGTCCTGTCTGTCGTCCCACCAAGTTTCTGAAATGGCAACTACATCGTAGTCCCCCTGGTGGACCAGGACTTCCAGTTCCTCCTGTTTGTTACCCAAGCTGCGTGCATTGGTGTAGATACACTTCAGCTGGGCTCTCGATTCAATTGTCCTTAGTTTCCTTGCCACTCTCTCCTTCTCAGAGAGAGTAATTTCCTCACCCACCCCCTTCAGACCTAGTTTAAAGCCCGCCTAATGAGCCCTGCCAACTCCAGTGCCAGGACTCTCCTGCCCTTCCTAGATAACTGCACCCCATCACAAGCCAGCAGGTCCGGCGCAGTAAAAGTTCCCCCATGGTCAAAGAACCCAAAACGCCGCCGCTGGCACCATCCCTTCAGCCATTTGTTGATATCGTAGGTTCTGCTATTCCTCTCTGTGAACTCCCTTGCCACAGAGGGAACTGAGCAGAACACCACCTGCGCTCCCGCCCCATCTATCAATTTCCCCAGGGCTTTAAATTCCTTTTTAATTGCCCTGGTCCCCTTCTTTTCCATTTCGTCGCTGCCAGCCTGTATTACCAACAAGGGGTAATAATCAGAGGGCTGGATTAGGTTTGGGAGTCTCCTGGTGATGTCCCTAACCCGGGCACCAGGAAGGGAGCAGACCTCCCTGTGAGATGGGTCGGGACGACAAATGGGTCCCTCTGTCCCCCTCAAGATGGAGTCCCCGACAACTACAACTCTTCTCTTTTTCTTGTTTTTTGTGGAGCTAGTTACCACAGTTGGTGGTGACTGCTCCACCCTAGGCAATGTCTCAGTTGGATGCTCCTCATTGCTCTCCTGCCTTGCCTGAGAGGTTTCCCGCCAAGCGATCACCAGGGGGTTGGAAGAAACCCCTCGGCAACAGCAACACACATGCACAGAGTGCTTGTTTACCTCGAAGGGGACCTGTCAGCGGCGGCGGGCGGACTATAAAAGAAGGGGACTGGGACCAGCTGGGCGGCGGCAAGTGGGCGGAGCGGGGACTCCCCCTTGTCGTCCAGCGCTGATTCTTGCCTCTTATCCTGCTTGCTCGTTGTAATTAAATAAATTCTAATTGGACTTTGAGATTTTTGTCCTCGAAATTTATCACAATTTGGTGCCGTGACTCGGATGCAGATGGCAGGATAGAGGCTTTGGCTCTACCTGGGGGGCGCCCTGCCACCTGTTTATCGGCGGCCCGGATAGTCCAGCTTCTATCACCGCTGCACCGACGAACCCAAATTCAGAATAAGAGGCAAAGGAGGCCAGCAGACCCTATAAACTTTGTGCACAAAGGTACAGACGAAGACGCAGGACGCGTGAGTAATCTGTGGGGATACCGTTCGGTCTGGGTCGGGTTTCCTGGAGGCGCAGTGAGTGTGTGTGTGAATGAGAGGGGGGCCGGCAGCTCGGCACTAACCCAAGTGAGTGTGACCCTCAGTAGTGCGGTTCTCATTGCCCACGAGGGCATGAGCCACGAACCAGGGGAAGCGAGTGAACGCACGCACGGATTGATTGAGGGCTCTCCAGAAGATGGGACATGGGAAGAGCAAGCCCCTGGCTCCCATGAGACTTCCACCGGTACCCAGGGATAGTCCACTGGGATTTATGTTAGACAATTGGGAATCTTATCCTACCACAGGGGATAAGGACAAAGCTAAAATGATTCATTTCTGTGTAGTAGTGTGGGGAGGAAAGGAGGTATCTAGGAAAGTTTTTTGGCCGATGTTTGGAGCATTAGAGGATTGGGTGAGGCAGAAGTTGACCCTTTGGGTGAATAGTAAATGTCCCTTCAGTAAGGAGGAAAGTGATTATGCCAGTGTGTGGATTACTAGACCTGGCATAGACACATTCCTATTCCCTCTAAAAGAAAAACGGAAAGAGAAGAATAGGGAAGAGGAGGTTCCCCTCATTCCCCCTCCATATGTACCCCCTGAGGAACAACCACCCCCCAACGCACCACCACCCCCGGAAGAAGATCACCATGAGCCCGTAGATGACATACAGGGACCCATAACTCGGGGACGGGCCCGAGGACATAACTTATACGCTCTCCGGGAGATGCCCATGGGAGGTCCAGGCCCTGCCCCAGTTATAGGGTTTGTATCAGTTCCCTTGAGCACAGGAGATGTACGGGACTTCAAGAAAGAGGTGGGAAGCCTTTTGGAGGATCCTTTGGGGGTGGCAGAAAGATTAGACCAGTTCCTGGGACCTAGTATTTACACCTGGGGGGAGTTGCAATCTATATTAAGCATCCTGTTTACTGCTGAGGAGAGAGGTATGATTAGACGAGCAGGGATGCGAATATGGGACGCCCAACATGCCCAGGGACCCTTAGCCGATACCAAGTGGCCCTTGCAGATCCCAACTGGAACCACCAGCAACAAGATCATCGAACCAATATGCAGGATTTAAGGGCCATAATAATACAGGGAATAAGAGAGGCAGTACCCCGGGGGCAAAATATTAATAAGGCATTTAATGAGAGACAAAAGAAAGATGAGACCCCCACTGAGTGGTTAGAACGCCTGAGGAAAAATCTACAGATGTACTCAGGCCTAGATCCCGAAACTCAGTTAGGACAGGCCTTACTAAAAACACAGTTTGTGGCCAAGTCATGGGAGGACATCCGGAGAAAGTTAGAAAAGATAGACAATTGGCAGGACAGAGGTCTGCATGAGTTGTTAAGGGAGGCACAGAAGGTATATGTCCGAAGGGACGAAGAGAATCATCGGAGACAAGTCAGAATGATGATGGCAGTAGTCAAGGAGGCAGGTAGATCTGAAAACCCTCCTAAGGCAGGACCGATGAGCCAGAGAAATGGGGGAGGAGTTCCTCAAGTGGACAGGAGGGAAGCAAATGTGTGTTTTTATTGTGGTGTTAAAGGACATTTCCGAAGGAATTGTAGGAAAAGATTGAGGGATGAGAAAACTTTTCAGGAATGTGCTAGTTTGAAGCAAGCTAGAATGTTTTGGTAAAAGAACTAGATAACAGGCAGTGAAATGAAAACAATTGATGTCAACTTCTCTCACAGTCTCGCTGAGAACTCTGGGAAGAAGAAAGACTTTTTCTCCATTTTGTCTCTCACTCTTGCTTTTGCCTTAGACCTGGTCACATCTCATTAACCCTGCTCCTACTAACCTTGCTCCCTAACCTCTTGGCTGCACCTCTTTTCTTCCTGAGAACTGGGGTAAGGTTAAGAGGGCAGGGGGGAGGTGTTGGGGTGGTTTGAGAGCCCCTCCTGGGGACTCAGGTTTCTGGGAGGGGAGTTGTGCTTTTGTATTGTTTATCCTTTGTATATTTCTGTATATAATTGTATATAACTGTATATATTGTAAATAGCTGCTTGTAAATTCTGCTAGCTGTAAATAAATTGCTTCATCTATATTCCCAGGGTCCGTCTGAGTTAGCTGGGGCAAATACAAAAGTGTGGGGGGGCGGGGTAACCCCCAAACCATCACATTTTTTATTGGCACCCAACGTGGGGCTAGACATTTTTTAGTGACTGGAAATTAGCTCTGGGAATTAAGATGAAGCTAATCAAGCAGCTATTGTATTTGGTTGGTGCTTTGCTCTGGTCTGGTTTTGTTTTCTTGGCATTTAGTTGGTTAAAAGGTCAAATTGTCGCTTATTTTATTGATCTGGTTTATAATAAGGCTAAAGCTAAGGTTTCAGATATGTTCTGGAGCTGGGGTGATTTGATTCTTGGTTATGCTGGTTTTAATATCTCTGAGAATATTACCAAGGACATTACAGGAGCTCTGGTCAACAATGTGACAATCAATGGAAATTCTGCTTTAAATATGGCTCTAATGAGAGTTATTCAGCCTAAGACAGGAATTCCAACTGTTTGTATAGGCACATGCTCGTGTAAAACTGTTTTTCTTCTCACAATTTTTAATATTTGCCTCATGATTTTGATATTCATATTAATTTTGGCATTATTGGTGAAAAATTCAAAACCAGCTTCTGTAAGAACTAGGAAAAATTCTGTGTCTCAGAAGCAGTCTCTTTCACAGCAAAACAAGGGAACACAGTTGTCAGCTTCCCCCTTGCCAGCCTCTGCCCCTCCTTCTCCAAGTGCTGGGAGCACAGCCAGTGTTCCTGCCACTAACATAAACAATGATAACAAAAATAAAAACAACGGGCAGAGTTCAGCAGGAGCTCTAGGAGGACAGGCAGGTACCCAAAATCAGAATGTTCCTAGCAAAAATGATAACACCTCAGGGTTGGCAGGCATCCCAGGAGGACAGGCAAACAATCCCACTAGTGCTAGTAACGCTAGCCCAGTCAGTCCAAATCCTAATGACACCAGCTCAGCCAATTTGAAACCCCAGCCAGCAGACCAGAACCAAAATCCTCCTGTTAAAAGCAAGGCAGATTTGAACTCACAAGCTCCAAGTCAGACCTCCAATAATTCAAATGCTTCAGGTCAGACTCCTAAAGATTCAAATCCTCCAGCAGACACATCCAAGTCTGTTGCTGCTCAGGCCCTTCTGGCACCTGCTAAGGCAAAAGCTAAGACAAAGAGTGGTTTGCAGGAGGATGTAAGACAGGGGACCTCTGGTGATCAGCAGCAAGAGGAGGAAGAGGAGGCAGTTAGTCTGCGAGACCTTGTAGATGTGCTGAGACAACAATACTCAAGTGAGAGGAGTGCTGTGAGGTTAGCTGCCAAGAGAGAGGATGGTTCCCATGAGTTTAGGAATGCTATGAGGAAGATTGTGTTAGGCCCGGCACCACCAGAACAACAGGAGGAAGAGGAGGAAGATGACATCCAAGGCTCCAAGGATCCACTCAGAGAGGTCAGGGAAGTTAGGAAGGAATACACAAGGGAATCAGGTGAGCCAATCCTAAGCTGGCTAGTGAGATGCCGTGGCATTGGTGCTAATGCCCTGCAGGTAGGAGACAAGTCTGCCAAGCAGCTGGGACCACTCACTAAGGAGAGTGGAGTGGACAAACACCTAGCAAGTCCTCTTGGTAGGGTTAGCTTGTGGACACGCCTTCTGTTGGCTGTGGCTATGAGATATCCTTCCCGAGATGATTTGCCATGGGCTGCCAAGAAGTGGAACACCGTTGAGCAGGGAATTAAGCTTCTGAAGGAGTTTGCTGTGAAGGAAGTGCTTTATGGAGATCATGGCACTCATGAGCCTGACGATATTCCTTTGGGAACAGGTCTCATGAAGAAGCTGATTAAGCTTGCTCCTTCATCCTATGCTAACATCTTGGCCAGTAAGTTCCTAGCAAGGAGTGATAATGGAAGATCTTTCACTGTTGGTGAGTTCACTGATCAGCTCAGGCAGATTGAGGACAGCTTGTCACATTCTGGTATAATCTGTGCCATAAAGACTATGACTACAGAGCTTAAAGATGGTATAAGAGATGGCATCAAGGAGAGCATGAAAGAACTGAAGGAGGACCTTACAACCTCAATTTCCAATCTGGTAAAGGATACCATTCCTGCATCATCTGAATGGGTGCATGTTTCTGCAGTGAGGAACAGACGCCCACCTCCTACAAGGCAATTCCAGCCCAGGAGGAGACAAATTCCACCTAGACAGCAGCAATCACGTGCGTCACTGTGGATACTTCTGCGTGACACATATGGGGAGAACATGAATAAATGGGATGGTAAACCTACTTCAGCTCTTTCAAAGAGGGTCAGGGATCTGCAGAGTGGCAGAAACAGAGGCAACAATGCCAGGAAAGTAGCTGTCACTTCTTCAGCTCCTGAGAGCAACTGCAATTGTTCCAACAGTTGCAGTTCCTCTCACAACAACACCAATCATTGTGTACACCCTACATGCCATGTTCAGCATTAGGGGTGCCCTGCCTCCAGCCAGGAGGAGGAAAGGGATAGTGGAGAGAACCGAATCTATTGGAATGTATTCATTAGGTGGCCTGGCAGTTCAAGAGTTCGGAAATACAGGGCTTTAGTTGACACAGGTGCTCAGTGTACTTTATTGCCATCAAATTGCAAAGGGACAGAGTCCATTTCTATCTTTGGAATCACTGGTGGATCTCAAGAGTTAACTAAGATACAGGCTGAGATCAGTTTAACTGGTAAAGAGTGGAAAACACATACTATTGTAACTGGTCCTGATGCGCCTTGCATTCTGGGAATTGACTTTTTGAGACAAGGTTGTTTCAAAGATCCTAAGGGTCATAAATGGGCTTTTGGAATAGCATCTGTAGAGATTGAGGATGATAAATTGAAATTGTCCATTAGACCTGAACTTTCTGATGAATCTGCAGTTGTGGGACATCATGACATAGAGGACCTGGAAGTGCCAATTGCAACTCAAACTGTTCATCATAGGCAGTACAGAACTAACCGTGACTCTTTGTTGCCCATTCATCAGCTGATTCGTCAACTGGAGAGTCAGGCTGTCATCGAGAAAGCTCATTCACCTTTCAACAGTCCCATCTGGCCTGTGCGCAAACCTACGGGCGACTGGAGACTGACAGTTGACTTTCGTGCCCTCAACGAGGTGACGCCACCCATGAGTGCAGCTGTGCCGGACATGCTGGAACTCCAGTACGAGCTGGAATCGAAGGAGGCTAAATGGTATGCAACCATAGACATTGCTAATGCTTTCTTCTCTATTCCCATAGCAAAGGAGTGCAGGCCTCAGTTTGCATTCACCTGGAGAGGAATCCAGTACCAGTTCAATCGTTTGCCTCAGGGGTGGAAACACAGCTCAACCATCTGTCACTCAGTCATCCACAATGCACTGGAGAAAGGTAAAGCTCCAGAGCACATCCAGTACATCGACGACATCATTGTGTGGGGCCAAACTGCTGAGGAAGTCTTCGAGAAAGGTAACAAAATCATTGACATTCTGCTGCAAGCAGGTTTTGCCATTAAGAGAGACAAGGTCAAAGGACCTGCCAGAGAAATTCAGTTTCTGGGAGTGCGGTGGCAGGATGGTCGCCGTTACATTCCTCAGGATGTGATCAACAAAGTCTCTACCATGGCAGTTCCCACCAGTAAGAAGGACACACTTTCTTTTCTTGGTGTGGTGGGATTTTGGAGGCTACACATTCCTGGTTTCAGTCAGATTGTCAAACCTCTGCATGATGTGACTCGTAAGAGAAACAATTTCGAGTGGGGACCTGAACAACAAGCAGCCTTTGATCAGATCAAACGAGAAGTAGTCCATGCAGTGGGCTTAGGACCTGTGAGATCTGGTCCAGACATTAAGAACATTCTGTACACGGCTGCCAGTGACAATGGTCCAACTTGGAGTCTTTGGCAGAGAGCTCCAAATGAGACACGTGGTCGTCCTCTTGGATTCTGGGGACGTTGTTACAGAGGTTCAGAGACAAATTACACTGCAACTGAGAAAGAGATCCTAGCAGCCTATGAGGGAGTGAAAGCAGCTTCTGAAGTGATTGGAACTGAGTCACAATTGCTTTTAGCTCCTAGACTGCCAGTTCTTAACTGGATGTTCAAAGGCAAAGGTTCATCACCACATCATGCCACAGATGCAACCTGGTCTAAATGGATGGCTTTGATAACCCAACGAGCACGAATGGGTAATCTTGACCGACCTGGTCTGGTGGAGGTGATCACCAACTGGCCGGAAGGCACAGACTGTTCCAAACCTCCAGAGGAGAAAATAACTCGTGCTGAGGAAGCTCCTCCCTATGGTGATCTCTCTGATCAGGAAAAGAACTATGCTTTGTTCACAGATGGTTCCTGTCGTCTTGTTGGGAACAAGCGAAGATGGAAGTCAGCGGTTTGGAGTCCAACCAGAAGAGTTACCGAAACGAAAGATGGAGAAGGAGAATCCAGTCAGTTCGCTGAGGTAAAAGCTGTTCAACTTGCTCTTGATGTGGCTGAACGTGAGAATTGGCCTATCCTTTACCTCTACACCGACTCGTGGATGGTAGCCAATGCTCTATGGGGTTGGCTGAAGGACTGGAAGAAGAATGGTTGGCAGAGGAAAGGAAAGCCTATTTGGTGTGCTGATCTATGGCAGGACATTGATGCACGGCTGGAGAGAATTCCAGTGAAGGTGCGGCACGTAGATGCACACATGCCTAAGGGCAGAGCCACTGAGGAACATCAACACAACCAAAAGGCAGACCAAGCTGCTAAGATTGCTGAAGTTGATACCAACTCTGATCTTGACATTGACCTTGATTGGAAACACCGAGGTGAGTTGTTCTTAGCTCAGTGGGCCCATGACTCATCTGGACATCAAGGCAGAGATGGAACATACCGATGGGCTCGTGATAGGTCAATTGACTTGTCCATGGACGCTATCACCCAAGTCATCTATGACTGTGACATTTGTGCTGCTATTAAGCAGGCTAAGCGAATCAAGCCCTTATGGTATGGTGAGAGATGGTCAAAGTACAAGTATGGTGAAGCCTGGCAGATTGACTACATCACTTTACCTCGATCTCGTTCTGGCAAGCAGTATGTGCTAACGATGGTAGAAGCCAGCACTGGATGGTTGGAAACCTATCCAGTTCCACATGCTACTGCACGTAACACCATTGTTGGTTTGGAGAGACAGATATTGTGGAGACATGGAACTCCAGAGAGAATTGAGTCAGACAATGGTACTCATTTCAAGAACAATCTTGTAAAAAACTGGGCCAAAGAGCATGGTATTGAATGGATCTATCACATACCCTACTATGCACCAGCTTCAGGGAAGATTGAACGCTATAACGGTTTGCTGAAAACCACCCTAAAAGCCATGGGGGGTGGAACTCTGAAAAACTGGGACAAACATTTAGCAGAAGCTACCTGGTTGGTAAATAGTAGAGGTTCAGTAAACAGAGCAGGACCTGCACAATCAGATTTGGTCCAAACAGTAGACGGTGATAAAGTTCCTGTTGTACATGAGAAGAATCTGTTAGGGAAAACTGTTTGGGTATTTTCTCCTTCGGGCGAAGGGAAACCTGTCCGAGGGGTGGTATCTGCTGAAGGTCCTGGTCATACATACTGGGTAATGCAGGAGAATGGTGAAATCCAGTGTATTCCACAGAGAAATTTAACCTTAGCTGAGAGAGTTTAAATTCAAGCTGTTAGGAGTTTTCTGTTCTAGGTAACATTGGCGCCCAACACTGAGAGAATCTACGATAGAATCTACAGCACGTGAGCACGAACCCAACATCACCTGGGAGTCCCTGTTCTGAGCTTTTGAATCACCTACATCTGATTGAAGTGTGAACTGAATTGTATATATTGTTTTAGTGTAAATATTGGTTTAGATTAGATTGGATAATTCTCAGCGATACTCTGAGCGAAGTAGACAAGGGGTGGATTGTGCTAGTTTGAAGCAAGCTGGAATGTTTTGGTAACAGAACTAGATAACAGGCAGTGAAATGAAAACAATTGTGTCTACTTCTCTCACAGTCACGCTGAGAACTCTGGGAAGAAGAAAGACTTTTTCTCCATTTTGTTTCTCACTCTTGCTTTTGCCTTAGACCTGGTCACATCTCATGAACCCTGCTCCTACTAACCCTGCTCCCTAACCTCTTGGCTGCACCTCTATTCTTCCTGAGAACTGGGGTAAGGTTGAGAGGGGCCGGGGGAGGTGTTGGGGTGGTTTGAGAGCCCCTCCTGGGGACTCAGGTTTCTGGGAGGGGAGTTGTGCTTTTGTATTGTTTCTCCTTTGTATATTTCTGTATATAATTGTATATAACTGTATATATTGTAAATAGCTGCTTGTAAATTCTGCTAGCTGTAAATAAATTGCTTCATCTATATTCCCAGGGTCCGTCTGAGTTAGCTGGGGCAAATACAAAAGTGTGGGGGGGGGGCGGGGTAACCCCCAAACCATCACACCAGCTCAGGCAGATAGAGGACAGCTTGTCCCATTCTGGTATAATCTGTGCCATAAAGACTATGACTACAGAGATTAAAGATACTATGAAAGAACTGAAGGAGGATCTTACAACCTCAATTTCCAATCTGGTAAAGGATACCGTTCCTGCATCATCTGAATGGGTGCATGTTTCTGCAGTCAGGAACAGACGCCCACCTCCTGCAAGGCAATTCCAGCCCAGGAGGAGACAAATTCCACCCAGACAGCAGCAATCACGTGCGTCACTGTGGATACTTCTGCGTGACACATACGGTTAGAACATGAACAAATGGGATGGTAAACCTACTTCAGCTCTTTCAAAGAGAGTCAGGGATCTGCAGAGTGGCAGAAACAGGGGCAATAATGCCAGAAAAGTAGCTGTCACTTCTTCAGCTCCTGGGAGCAACTGCAATTGTTCCAACAGTTGCAGTTCCTCTCACAACACCACCAATCATTGTGTACACCCCACATGCCATGTTCAGCATTAGGGGTGCCCTGCCTCCAGCCAGGAGGAGGAAAGGGATAGTGGAGAGAACCGAATCTATTGGAATGTATTCATTAGGTGGCCTGGCAGTTCAAGAGTTCGGAAAAACAGGGCTTTAGTTGACACAGGTGCTCAGTGTACTTTATTGCCATCTAATTGTAAAGGGACAGAGTCCATTTCTGTCTTTGGAATCACTGGTGGATCTCAAGAGTTAACTAAAATACAGGCTGAGATCAGTTTAACTGGTAAAGAGTGGAAGACACATACTATTGTAACTGGTCCTGATGTGCCTTGCATTCTGGGAATTGACTTTTTGAGACAAGGTTGTTTCAAAGATCCTAAGGGTCACAAATGGGCTTTTGGAATAGCATCTGTAGAGATTGAGGATGATAAATTGAAATTGTCTATTAGACCTGAACTTTCAGATGAATCTGCAGTTGTGGGACATCATGACATAGAGGATGTGGAAGTGCCAATTGCAACTCAAACTGTTCATCATAGGCAGTACAGAACTAACCGTGACTCTTTGTTGGCCATTCATCAGCTGATTCGTCAATTGGAGAGTCAGGCTGTCATCGAGAAAGCTCATTCACCTTTCAACAGTCCCATCTGGCCTGTGCGTAAACCTACGGGCGACTGGAGACTGACAGTTGACTTTCGTGCCCTCAACGAGGTGACGCCACCCATGAGTGCAGCTGTGCCGGACATGCTGGAACTCCAGTACGAGCTGGAATCGAAGGAGGCTAAATGGTATGCAACCATAGACATTGCTAATGCTTTCTTCTCTATTCCCATAGCAAAGGAATGCAGGCCTCAGTTTGCATTCACCTGGAGAGGAATCCAGTATCAGTTCAATCGTTTGCCTCAGGGGTGGAAACACAGCTCAACCATCTGTCACTCAGTCATCCACAATGCACTGGAGAAAGGTAAAGCTCCAGAGCACATCCAGTACATCGACGACATCATTGTGTGGGGCCAAACTGCTGAGGAAGTCTTCGAGAAAGGTAACAAAATCATTGACATTCTGTTGCAAGCAGGTTTTGCCATTAAGAGAGACAAGGTCAAAGGACCTGCCAGAGAAATTCAGTTTCTGGGAGTGCGGTGGCAGGATGGTCGCCGTTACATTCCTCAGGATGTGATCAACAAAGTCTCTACCATGGCAGTTCCCACCAGTAAGAAGGACACACTTTCTTTTCTTGGTGTGGTGGGATTTTGGAGACTACACATTCCTGGTTTCAGTCAGATTGTCAAACCTCTGCATGATGTGACTCGTAGGAGAAACAATTTCGAGTGGGGACCTGAACAACAAGCAGCCTTTGATCAGATCAAACGAGAAGTAGTCCATGCAGTGGGCTTGGGACCTGTGCGATCTGGTCTGGACATTAAAAACATTCTGTACACGGCTGCCAGTGACAATGGTCCAACTTGGAGTCTTTGGCAGAGAGCTCCAAATGAGACACGTGGTCGTCCACTTGGTTTCTGGGGACGTTGTTACAGAGGTTCAGAGACAAATTACACTGCAACTGAGAAAGAGATTCTAGCAGCCTATGAGGGAGTGAAAGCAGCTTCTGAAGTGATTGGAACTGAGTCACAATTGCTTTTAGCTCCTAGACTGCCAGTTCTTAACTGGATGTTCAAGGGCAAAGGTTCATCACTACATCATGCCACAGATGCAACCTGGTCTAAATGGATGGCTTTGATAACCCAACGAGCACGAATGGGTAATCTTGATCGACCTGGTCTGGTGGAGGTGATCACCAACTGGCCGGAAGGCACAGACTATTCCAAACCTCCACAGGAGAAAATAACTCGTGCTGAGGAAGCTCCTCCCTATGGTGATCTCTCTGATCAGGAAAGGAACTATGCTTTGTTCACAGATGGTTCCTGTCGTCTTGTTGGGAACAAGCGAATATGGAAGTCAGCAGTTTGGAGTCCAACCAGGAGAGTTACCGAAACGAAAGATGGAGAAGGAGAATCCAGTCAGTTCGCTGAGGTAAAAGCTGTTCAACTTGCTCTTGATGTGGCTGAACGTGAGAATTGGCCTATCCTTTACCTCTACACCGACTCGTGGATGGTAGCCAATGCTCTGTGGGGTTGGCTAAAGGACTGGAAGAAGAATGGTTGGCAGAGGAAAGGAAAGCCTATTTGGTGTGCTGATCTATGGCAGGACATTGATGCACGGCTGGAGAAAATTCCAGTGAAGGTGCGGCACGTAGATGCACACATGCCTAAGAGCAGAGCCACTGAGGAACATCAACATAACCAGAAGGCAGACCAAGCTGCTAAGATTGCTGAAGTTGATACCAACTCTGATCTTGACATTGACCTTGATTGGAAACACCGAGGTGAGCTGTTCTTAGCTCGGTGGGCCCATGACTCATCTGGACATCAAGGCAGAGATGGAACATACCGATGGGCTCGCGATAGGTCAATTGACTTGTCCATGGACGCTATCACCCAAGTCATCTATGACTGTGACATTTGTGCTGCTATTAAGCAGGCTAAGCGAATCAAGCCCTTATGGTATGGTGAGAGATGGTCAAAGTACAGGTATGGTGAAGCCTGGCAGATTGACTACATCACTTTACCTCGATCTCGTTCTGGCAAGCAGTATGTGCTGACGATGGTAGAAGCCAGCACTGGATGGTTGGAAACCTATCCAGTTCCACATGCTACTGCACGTAACACCATTGTTGGTTTGGAGAGACAGATCTTGTGGAGACATGGAACTCCAGAGAGAATCGAGTCAGACAATGGTACTCATTTCAAGAACAATCTTGTGAAAAACTGGGCCAAAGAGCATGGTATTGAATGGATCTATCACATACCCTACTATGCACCAGCTTCAGGGAAGATTGAACGTTACAACGGTTTGCTGAAAACCACCCTAAAAGCCATGGGGGGTGGAACTCTGAAAAACTGGGACAAACATTTAGCACAAGCTACCTGGTTGGTAAATAGTAGAGGTTCAGTAAACAGAGCAGGACCTGCACAATCAGATTTGGTCCAAACAGTAGACGGTGATAAAGTTCCTGTTGTACGTGAGAAGAATCTGTTAGGGAAAACTGTTTGGGTATTTTCTCCTTCGGGCGAAGGGAAACCTGTCCGAGGGGTGGTATCTGCTGAAGGTCCTGGTCATACATATTGGGTAATGCAGGAGAATGGTGAAATCCAGTGTATTCCACAGAGAAATTTAACCTTAGCTGAGAGAGTTTAAATTCAGAGTTTAAATTTAAGTTGTTAAGAGTTTTCTGTTCTAGGTAACATCGGCGCCCAACACTGAGAGAATCTACGATAGAATCTACAGCACGTGAGCACGAACCCAACATCACCTGGGAGTCCCTGTTCTGAGCTTTTGAATCAACTACATCTGATTGAAGTGTGAACTGAACTTGTATATATTGTTTTAGTGTAAATATTGGTTTAGATTAGATTGGATAATTCTCAGCGATACTCTGAGCGAAGTAGACAAGGGGTGGATTGTGCTAGTTTGAAGCAAGCTAGAATGTTTTGGTAAAAGAACTAGATAACAGGCAGTGAAATGAAAACAATTGATGTCAACTTCTCCCACAGTCTCGCTGAGAACTCTGGGAAGAAGAAAGACTTTTTTCTCCATTTTGTCTCTCACTCTTGCTTTTGCCTTGGACCTGGTCACATCTCATTAACCCTGCTCCTACTAACCTTGCTCCCTAACCTCTTGGCTGCACCTCTCTTCTTTCTGAGAACTGGGGTAAGGTTGAGAGGGCCGGGGGGAGGTGTTGGGGTGGTTTGAGAGCCCCTCCTGGGGACTCAGGTTTCTGGGAGGGGAGTTTGTGCTTTTGTATTGTTTATCCTTTGTATATTTCTGTATATAATTGTATATAATTGTATATAATTGTATATATTGTAAATAGCTGCTTGTAAATTCTGCTAGCTGTAAATAAATTGCTTCATCTATATTCCCAGGGTCCGTCTGAGTTAGCTGGGGCAAATTCAAAAGTGTGGGGGGGCGGGGTAACCCCCAAACCATCACAGTGGGAAAAGTATCCTTGTAGCCAGTCTAAATCTCTCTTCTTTAGTTTAAAACCATCACCCCTTGTCCTGTCACAACAGGCCCTGATAAAAAGTCTGTCCCCAGCTTTCTGACTGGCCCCTTCAAGTCCTGAAAGGCCACAAGAAGGTCTCCCTGGAGCTTCTCTTCTCCAGGTCAAACAACCCCAACTCTCACAGCCTGGTCTCACAGCAGAGGCCTTTCAGCCCTCCCATCATCGCAGTAGCCTCACTCCAGCAGGTCCATGTGTCTGCTGTGCTGAGGACTCCAGAGCTGGCCCTGGCACTGCAGGTGGGATCCCAGCAGAGTGAAGCAGAGGGGCAGAATCTCCTCCCTCCACCTCTTGGTTCTTTCAGGAACCACAAAATCACCTCTCAGCCCAGGAGAAAAGCCTAAGCCTTACAAGAAGAGCTTTGGCAGTTGGTTAGAGAAAGGGCTAAGCTCAGCTGTGATTGTGATCACAAGCACTGCAATTCAAGCTAAGTCTCACCTTTGCCACCAGCTCCTTAGCTGCCAAGGAATTGTTACGGTCTGCAAAGATATGGGCCAGCTCCTCTAACAGCAGCACTGCCTTTCTGTAACAGGGAAAGATCCAATCCTTTGTGTCAGCAGTAAGCTCTAAATCAGACCAGATCACTTTTTTTCCCACTATGGATCAGTTGGGCATATAAAAGAGAACACCACCAAAATGTATCCAATGAGATGCTGCATGTCTACAAGAAACCCTGCTGGGAACTTTTGGTGCCCCAAATAAATTTAGGCTTTATTTTACAGCATCACAAGGAAATGCCATCTAGGTATGCCAGGGATCTCAATCACACTGCAGGGGATGAGACTAAGCTGGTTCTAAGAAGGTGGTTAAATGGATTTGAAGGAATAGAAAAATAGCAGAGAGAGATTCTCTCAGGTGCCTTCCAAGTCAAGCCATTCCATGATGGTCCTACGATTCAAAGGAGAGAAGACAACAGGCAAGCACCATGGTGCCCTTGTGCTGGCCTTGTGAGAATGGTGGGCATGAGCTGGGTGAGTAGCTAGTCCCACAGCTGTTCAAAATAGGTTGTGGAAGACCCAGTATGCTACAAAGGACAGAAGAGAGCTGGTACCCCCAAGGGCAGGTTGCCCCCTTGGTATGAAAGAGGAGCTCACGTCTTAGCCTTACAGGAATGTCTGTGAAGGAGCAGGACAAGATGAAAAGACAGAGCACTGAGTTTTTGCCTTTCTCTGGGGCTAGGCACAGAACGGGAGACTTACTTTGGAACACGTGCCCGGGAACTCTTGAGCCAAAAGACAGCACAGGATTGCAGTGCCGAAACAACAGCCCCCAGGGCAGAAAAGTTCTTCAGCGCACGACACTCCTAGGAATAGAGCGGTCAGAAACACAGCAGCTTTAAATGTCAGCATCCCCATTGCTCAAGTGCTCTTCTGGGAGAGCGCTGTCGTGCCTGGTGCACCTCCCCACTGCTAAGCAGGCAGCTGTACAAATACTGAGCATCAAAAACATCACTGCCCATCCTCAGTCACCAAACACTTTATGTGATTTGATGCTTAGATGTCGCTGCCCTCACTTTCATGCCTTTGTGCTACAGCTTCCAGTTCTAGAGAAAAGAAAAGAGGAACAGAGAACTACTTGAAAGGAGGTTGGAGCAAGGTGGGGTTTGGTCTCTTCTCCCTATTAGTAAGTGATAGGACAAGAGGAAATGGCCACAAGTTGCACCAGGGGAGGATTAGGTTGGACATTAGAAGAACCCTTCTCATTGAAAGGGACAGGGAGGTGGTTGGAACACTATCCCTAGAGGTGTTTAAAAGAGGCAGAGATGTGGTGCTGAGGGCCATGGTTTAACACCAGCCTTGGTAGAGTTAGAGAATGGTTGGACTTTGATTCATATTAAAGGTCTTCTTTCTAAGCAAAGCAATTCCATAATTCTGTGGTGTATGTGAAGGTATGAAAACAGAAACACTTGTGCTGTCCTCTGCCACACCTGATTTCAGCTCCCACTGCATTCATAGACACAGCAGAAGGAGCATGATGTTCATGGACTGAATGCTAATGGCCCAAGGCAGGTGACCACAAGGCTTATTCTGCCTGCACCACTGCCAGGCCAACTCCACTCTTGTCAAATGCTCCTCTGAAAGCAGGTCTAACCTCTGGATGTTGTTAACTACCATGTCACTTCTTTCACTGCTAGCAGGGAAGTGGCTGAATATACCTGTGTCTTCCTATAAATGTATTAGCAAGTGTACAGCACTCCCCATTCACCTCACCCATTCATTAGAGATCCCAGCCCTGTGAAGACCAGCACCAACCCCCATTTCCATGGTGGGGAAGGAACAGAGGAGAGGAAGGGGAATACTTCACCTGATAGTACACAGAAAGACAGTCAAAAATAGAAAGATTTAGCGCTAAGATGTTCACTGGCCTGGGACCAATGCACACAACCCTTTTATTCCCTCCACCTCCCACACCAGAAACACTGAAGAATACAAAATAAAAGCTTTACATGGGCAATATGGATCCATCTCTCCATGATCCTGGCTCTCTGATGTGTCTTTAGGTCCTTATTCTTCACGATGGTGCTCACAACGCAATTGCAAACGGCGTTGAACTGAGTGATGGTGGCTCTGATGCTAAGCACCAGCTCTTTGTTTTCATCCCTGTCCCTGCGTGACCAAATGCTCCCCAAACAATGCTGGGAAACAACTTTCTGGAACAATTTCTAGAGTGAAATAGAGATAAGTCAGCAGGACTCTCCTAGACCTATGCTGTCCACAAGACAGTGGACAATCTGTACAGTACAAATTGGATCTAAATCCTAGGCAATATTAAAAGGTAAAGATTTGTTTTCTCTTAGTTTAAAATAGACACTTTGGCACATTATTTATAGGCTTGATGCCCTAGAAAAACTGTCAGCTAAACAGTCCTGGGAAAAGAAGAGACAACTTCAGATCAGTTGCAGGACCAAGGGGAAACAAAAGTAAAAAAGATCAAGTGATACTCTGAAGGAGGTTAATACAGACAAACCAAACCGGAACGCTACAGACTACCTGCACATCTTGAGGCCAGGCAGCAATCTGGTCAAAATGTCCTATTTCTCAGGTGTCAAACACTGAACTTTGCCAAAAAGCCTACACAGATTTACAGTGACACCTTAGAGAAAATCAACCAAAGCTTCACAATGACTGAAGGAAGAAAGCCCAGTGAAGGAAGCTGGTTTGGATAACCAAGTAGAGCAGTGTTCTGTGTCCCAACAACCCAGGCCATCCCAGCATGGTGCGGGCTGGGAGGGACTTGTAGAGCTATCTAGTCCAACCCCCCTGCTAAAGCAGGGTCATCCACAGCAGGCTGCCCAGGAACACAACGTTCATGTGGATTTGGAATCTCTTCAGAGAAGGAGACTCCACAACCTCTCTGGGCAGCCTGCTCTTGGGCTCAAGCATCCTTACAGCAAAGAAGTTTTTCTTCATGTTGAGATGCAACCTCCTGCACTCCCATTTGTGCCCACTGATCCTGGTCTTATGAATGGGCACCACTGAAAAGAGTGTTCTACCTGCTGTGCAACACTGTACTTATACAGACAGAACTTTAAAAGAAGGGAGTGCTGCAGAAACCCAGCAGAGTTTCCCCTCTACGTACAGAGTCCATGTAGGTCAGCTGTTCTGCTACAAGGGCCTCAGGCAAAGAAGAAAATTGTAGTTCTTCTTCATATTGGACCTCCAGGACATGGCAGCTGGTATTAAGGAATTCATCACCTGCCCAGGACAGAAAACATAACAGGAAATTTGTGCAGCAGGCAGTGAACGAAAGCACTTTGGGCACTCTGCTGCCTGACGTCGTGGTCCCGCAGTGCTGCAGGTTTTAGCAAGAAAGATGTTGACCTGCAGATTAAATTGGCAAAGAAAAGGTGCAAGAAAAAGAAACAGTTAGAATTGAGCTGTTCAGGGATTCTTAGCAGAGAAATGGCTTCATCCATTTGCTAACCTTTCTTCTGCAAAAAGAAACACCACCACCCCACAACAAAAATTCCTCATTAGCACTGCTGAATTTCACTAATCTACAGTTTGGGTCTTTATACACTGTTATAATCTGCAAACAACAAAAAATAAACTGTAGAGGAATGAGATTGCAGTTATATCCCCAAGATACTGCCTTAGGAATGCCCTTAAATCCAGATTTCATCTGACACAGAGATTTGGGGTTTCAAAAAGAAGGAAATAAGAAGGCACTGGTGAGCCTTTCTGTAGAGTTAATGAAGCGTGCTCCACACACCCCCCCTGTGGTACCACACAGTCTGGCAGAGCAGAGAGGCAGAAGGTAACTCACAGTTGTTCTCTGTTCCTTCACTCTGGAATTCTTCCAAGAGTTTCTGGGCCTTCTTCTCTGTGTCAGAGCCAGGCAGGTTCCTGTTCAGGTAGTCCAGAACCTTCAGGAGAGAAGGGTAGTTGGGAGGCTCTCGGAAGTCCTCGGAGCACTGACTGAGCCAGGCACTTAACACTGATGCTACAGCCCTAAGAGCAAACAGAGAGAAGACATGGATTGCACACAGAACATAGGGATGCAATCAGATCTTCCTGCCTCTCACACAGCTATAAAGACAGCGAGACAGTCACAAACCACCTGAACCCACTGAGCAAGGAAGTTCATTTGTCCTTTTCATGTATGCAATCTTATTAAGATACTACTCAGGTTTTGCCAGAGACTTCAGTGAAGCTGACCCTGATTTGCACTCCCACAAGTTATAGCCTCCCAAATACAAACTAACAAAGAACCAAATCTATGTAAGCAATATTGAGATCTTCCTACTGAATTCAAGACATCAAATCATGATGGCTAAGGCAACTACCACAACAGAATAGCTTACTTCAGTTGGAAGGACCTGCACTCATTATCTAGCCCAACTGCCCGACCACTTCAGGGCTGGCCAAAACTGAACGCCTGTTGTTAAGGGCATTGGCCAAATGCCTCTTCAACACTGAAGACTCAAGGCATTGACTACCTCTCTAGGAAGCCTGTTCCAGGGTTTGACCATCCTCCTGCTGAAGAAATGCTTCTGAATGTCCAGTCTGAACTTCCCCAGGCACAGCTCCAAACCATTCCCATGCATCACAGAACATCAGTGGCCAAGCTTTTATCTGGAGCTTCGGGACCATTATTCTCAGCCAGGACAGATGTCACACAACAGCCAGTCCAGCTCCACAGCCCAAGGTGCAAGAAAGGCCACCAACAGATGTGTGCCCACAGAGAGGCTACCAAGCTCCCACTCCACCCTCTCCTTTCCTCACACTTTTAATCATCTTTTCCAGCTCAGCACACATCCAGCACCCTGTGTCACAGCACCATTTAAAAACATCACTCTCCTATGTCCAAAGTATTTCCATCTCTTTCCCTTTTCTCTCCATCAGGCTCCTTGGGGTCCATCAGCTGGCTGTGAAATGATCTTTCACATCCCCAGTATAAATCCTTCATCTGTTTTGCATGACTGGACTGACTGAGACAGGGGGAGGTCAAATGGTTTGCCCAGAGTTGGAGGTTAGAGGAGACCCTAGAGCTCATTTTGGATGGGAGTGTGGGAACCCACTGGCTGTCTCTTGTTGCCTCTACCTACTACATTATCCTGTCTTCTTGCTGCTTGTGGACAAGTTTTAACTACTTGCCCTTCTTTGATGAGTTCTCAAGTTAAAACAGGAGGAAAAGGCTCCAGGGAGACCCAAGGAAGATCTAAGGAAGAAATCTTTTAAAGGTGGTGAGACCCTGGCTTAGGTTGCCCACAGGGGTGGTACATGCCCCATCCCTGGAATCAGTCCAGGTCAGGTTGTTTGGAGCTCTGAGCAACCTGCTCTCCTTGCAGGTGTCCCTACTGACTTGCAAGGGAGTTGGGCTAGTTGACTTTTCAAGGTGCCTTCCAACCCAAACCATCCTGTGGAAATAGTCATAGCTCTCTGTTCCACCAGCCAGGAAAGAATGGAGGAGAACTGAGCTCCCTTGGTGACTCTCACAGGGCAAGAGAAAGAGCCCAAATCAGCAGAGCTTGTAGCTTTCTATCCTGCTTTGTTTCTAATTAAAGCACTTGAGAATCCTTTTACCATTTGTAGACATTAATTAAGCTCTCAAGTAGAGACAGCTACTGAAATACTCAGAGCCAAGGAGCTTCCACCCATTGCTCTCTGGGGGTTAAACACAACAGATTCTTTGCAGCTTCTTTGTCCATTCAGGCAATGGAGACAGGAAGGTGTCTGGTATGTTAATGGAAACCATTTAAAGCCAGACTTAAAATTCCCTTATCCCAACACACAAGCCATCAGAAAAACATGGGGGTAAGCAGAAGACCAAGCAAAATGTGCACGGAACAGAATGTGCTATGAGTCGACAGCCTGCTTGAACTTCAGGAATGGCAATGCTGTAGTGTACTGCTCAGTCTTGACTGCATCTCTTGATAAGGAAACCGAACATTTTTCTCCCATCTCAAAACTAAAGGTGGCTTCCTCAGGGACAGAGAAATCAGTGCACTGGCAAAAAAACAAACCTTAAGCTTTTCCTAACTGGTGGAAGTTGAGATAAATTGATAGAAAAACAGTCTTCAGAAATGCTGAAGAAGATCCTGTAGCCAAATGTAGTGATGCCACAGTGCTGCAAACCACAGCTCCTACAGATGTCCATCACTGATGACCTAAGGCACATTTTACACTCAGTGTCTGAAGATAAAAACACATAATCATATGATGCTATGAGGTTAACCAAACTACTTTCCCCTTGCATTTCAAAATAGCTTTGCTATCTCTCTTGAAAATTAGGATGACTTCAGACTTTAAATTTCACACCAAGAGCAGCTGTAAATCACAGAGGCGCTAATGGAAAAGACTCATGCATGCAGATGTTGCCAGAGACAACACCAGCTTTGGTTTGCAGACACTGCTGTAAGGCACAATAAAAACAGTCACAAGCAATAACCATTTACTGCCATCGATAAGGCAGGGGAAACAAACACTCCTTGTCTGTTTCAACAAAATGTTGGCCTAGATGTGTTCATCTCATGTTTAATTCTAAGATGATTTCTCTGATGAGAAGATCTCTGGCTTATATTATTGTCAACCTGCTCTAGGTGAATCTGATCACCAAAGGTCCCTTCCAAACCCTGCTATTCTGTAACTCTGTGTGATCCTTTGATATGAGACAGTTTAAGCAAGCAAACAGCACTGTGGCCTTTGAAAAGGAACAACATCTCTGCTGCCCATGTGCTCCCCGACAGCAAGTCCTGGCCAAAGCCACACTTACGTTCTAGGCAGAGCTTTGTGCTCGGAGCAGTTCTTGCTCTCTGTCTCCTCGAAGGTTGGGGTCTCCAGGTTCTCCTTTCTGAAAAATGAGATGGGTGTTTAGAGAAACCTCTACTGAATATCCCAACAGCAGAATTGATAAACTACTACCATAAACACCTAAAGAGTGTTTCTAGCTCAAAATACAAATCTGTTGAGATTATTTCATTTAGGAAGGAAAAAAAACCAGAGGCAGCAGCAGCTGGTTTCTTCCAACCTAATTGATGTGAAGCAATCCATACATGGGAAGAAGCAACCCAAATCATTTATTTGCTCACAGCTCCAAGGCAGGCAGGCTTTGGCCACCATCACCTGTGGGACACTTCAGTGGTCTCCTCTGGGCACCCAAAAACCTCCCAAAGCTTCCTCAGGCCATTGTGGCCAGTAAGCAGTGCTGCCAGGCCAGCTCAGGGACTGAGGTCAGGCTGGATTTGCCATTGTGGGCATCTTTTCTGCCCATTTTCCCTCCATCCTTTCCCAGAGCAACGTTCCAGTGACACAGTGACTGTAATACAAGCACTTTCTCCAGCACAGCTTCTGTTTCTGCAGCACCTACAGGATGGCCAAGGGATCAGGCCCAGACAGCATGGGTTTAGGAAGGGCAGGTCCTGCCTCACCAACCTGATCTCATTTTATGATCAGGTTACCTGCCTGGTGAATGTGGGGCAGGCTGTGGATGCAGTCTACTTGGACTTGAGCAAAGCCTTTGACACTGTCTGCCACAAGAAACTCCTAGCCAAGCTGGCAGCTCATGGTTTGGACAGATTCACTCTGTGCTGGATCAAGAACTGGCTGGATGGCAGAGCCCAGAGAGTGGTGGTGAATGGTGCCCCATCCAGTTGGCAGCTGTCACTAGTGGTGTTCCCCAAGGATCAGTGCTGGGCCCAGTCCTGTTCAATATCTTTATTGATGACCTGGATGAGGGGATTGAGTCCAGCATCACTAAGTTTGCAGATGACACCAAGCTAGGAGCAGGTGTGGATCTGTTGGAAGGTAGAAGAGCCCTGCAGAGGGACCTGGACAGGCTGGATGGGTGGGCAGAGGACAATGGGATGAGATTGAACAAGGCCAAGTGCAGGATTCTGCACTTTGGCCACAACAACCCGAAGCAGCACTACAGGCTGGGGACTGAGTGGCTGGAGAGCAGCCAGGAGGAAAGGGACCTGGGGGTACTGACAGATAGTAAGCTGAAGATGAGCCAGCAGTGTGCCCAGGTGGGCAGCAGAGCCAATGGCATCCTGGGCTGGCTCAGGAGTAGTGTGGCCAGTAGGACAAGGGAGGTTATTCTTCCCCTGTACTCAGCACTGGTAAGGCCACACCTTGAGTACTGTGTCCAGTTCTGGGCCCCTCAATTCAAGACAGATGTTGAGGTGCTGGAACGTGTCCAGAGAAGGGCGACAAAGCTGGTGAAGGGCCTGGAGCATAAACCCTATGAGGAGAGGCTGAGGGAGCTGGGCCTGTTTAGCCTGGAGAAGAGGAGGCTCAGGGATGATCTTATTACTGTCTACAACTACCTGAAGGGACCTTGTAGCCAGGTGGGGGGTGGCCTCTTCTCCCAGGCAACCAGCAATAGAACAAGGGCACACAGTCTCAAGTTGTGCCAGGGTAGGTATAGGCTGGATGTTAAGAGGAAGTTCTTCACAGAGAGTGATTGGCATTGGAATGGGCTGCCCAGGGAGGTGGCGGAGGCACCGTCCCTGGAGGTGTTCAAGAAAAGACTGGATGAGGCACTTAGTGCCATGGTCTAGTTGACTGGATAGGGCTGGGTGATAGGTTGGACTGGATGATCTTGGAGGTCTCTTCTAACCTGTTTGATTCTATGATTCTATGATTTGTCATCCCTCCTGGCTCCAACTGCGATTCTGCCCATTTTCCCTCCATCCTTTCCCAGAGCAACGTTCCAGTGACACAGTGACTGTCATACAAGCACTTTCTCCTCCAGCACAGCTTCTGTTTCTGCAGTATTTGTCATCCCTCCTGGCTCCAACTGTGATTTCACAGAGTTTTCTAGGTGGCAAGTGCCCACCTGTGCCAAAGATACCGAGGCAGTTGTCACATATGAGAATAGCCTGTGGAGCTGGGAAAATGCCACTGGGAAAGAGGAAAACATTGGCACAACTCCAACAGAGCAAAGCAGCATCTCTTACCTACACGGGCAGAGCATGTACCTTGAAGGTAGGACTATGAATTTCATTTTCCACAGGACAAGCAAATTTGTTTCTAAACTGGAGAGTCTATTTAAACTGGACATTAGGAGGAAGTTCCTTAATATGAGGGTGGTGGAACATTGGAACAGGTTGCCCAGGGAGGTGGTGAAGGCCTCATCCCTGAAAACATTCAAGGTCAGCTTGGGTTTCCTCAGCCCTGAGAGTGCTGGTCTAAGAACACTTGCATCATCTGAAAGTGCTCATTTCAAAGTAGCTCTTGCTGCTTCGACTGATGGCTCAGTTCTCATCATAAATGGGCTCTTACCGGTCAAGGAGAAGCTCCAGGACTAGCTCTTAGTGGATGTAAATGCCTTGTATGTTGAGAGGAAGATGTCTGTGTAGGCAAAATCGTGGTCTCCAAAAGATGTCAAAAGGTTTTCCACAAGCTTCTCCAGCGTGCCAGCTTTAATTGCCCGGATCTTGGCTGACAGCATGTTTTGAAGACATGGTCCTCTGCTCCTCTTCTATCTACAACGTTAAAGCAAAAGCAAACTGCAAAAATCAGAGAGAAGTCAGACTCCTGACACAGCTTTCACAATAGAATACATTCAGTGCCATCCTTTCAAAGCCACAGTCCACCTGTGGTTACTGAACAAGTCTGTCATTTTGGTTCTCCACATTCTTTGTCTCTTCAAATCAAGCAAGGGTTTTAGTAAGTTTATCTTTAGGATGTTCCTCTGACACACCCCACAAAACATTTCACAGTCTGGCTGCTATCAGGTTATCTTATGAGCCCATCGTGGATTGGAATCTAAAAGGACAATCCCGCAGAGAATACTGTTACTGCAGGGAACAAGAGTGCTCATTCGGTGTCCCACTTCAGCTCTGAAAAAACATGAAAGCCAATCCACACCTTCAGCAGCAACACTTGTGATTCCTCTCCTGAAAGGACCCATTTTGGGTTGCCACACAGAACCTAAAGTCACAAACACATTTGGATTTGCAGCATTTCAGGATACTCTTGCAAGGAGGGTGTCAAAGTCATCCTTCAAACATAGAACATGTCACTGTCACATTACAATGTCTCTTACAGTTTCTGTTTGGCACAATATTTGCCAACAAAGTCAGGTTTGGTGTTGTGGCTCTGTGTGGGTTTTAAACATTTGGTTTTAATACTTACAGCCTGTTGTATACCTAAAATAACCAGAAACACTCCTTTGAATTGGGTCATTATTTTAGAGGACAGCTCAGACAACTATTTCTGTGACTGGTCCTTATTTACTTCAGTGAGTGTGAAAAATGGAATTACAAATACAAAATATCAGTAAGAGCAACCTAAGAAAATTTCCCTCAGCCTTTTGAGTTGGCTGCCTCCAAGAAGGAACCCAGACCTAAGATTTGGCTGTCTCTGAGCAGGAACCCAGACCTAACATTTGTCTGTCTCTGAGCAGGAACCCAGACCTAACATTTGGCTGTCTCTGAGCAGGAACCCAGACCTAACATTTGGCTGTCTCTGAGCAGGAACCCTGACCTAACATTTGGCTGTCTCTGAGCAGGAACCCAGACCTAACATTTGGCTGTCTCTGAGCAGGAACCCAGACCTAACATTTGTCTGTCTCTGGTGGAACCCTGACCTAACATTTGTCTGTCTCTGAGCAGGAACCCAGACCTAACACTTGGCTGTCTCCAAGAAGGAACCCAGACCTAACATTTGTCTGTCTCTGAGCAGGAACCCAGACCTAACATTTGTCTGTCTCTGAGCAGGAACCCAGACCTAACATTTGCCTGTCTCTGGTGGAACCCTGACCTAACATTTGGCTGTCTCTGAGCAGGAACCCAGACCTAACACTTGGCTGTCTCCAAGAAGGAACCCAGACCTAACATTTGTCTGTCTCTGATATGGAACCCAGACCTAACATTTGTCTGTCTCTGATATGGAACCCAGACCTAACATTTGGCTGTCTCTGAGCAGGAACCCAGACCCAACATTTGTCTGTCTCTGAGCAGGAACCCAGACCTAACATTTGTCTGTCTCTGAGCAGGAACCCAGACCTAACATTTGGCTGTCTCTGAGCAGGAACCCAGACCTAACATTTGGCTGTCTCTGAGCAGGAACCCAGACCTAACATTTGGCTGTCTCTGAGAAGAAATACAGACCTAACATTTGTCTGTCTCTGATATGGAACCCAGACCTAACATTTGGCTGTCTCTGATATGGAACCCAGACCTAACATTTGTCTGTCTCTGAGCAGGAACCCAGACCTAACATTTGTCTGTCTCTGAGCAGGAACCCAGACCTAACATTTGCCTGTCTCTGGTGGAACCCTGACCTAACATTTGGCTGTCTCTGAGCAGGAACCCAGACCTAACACTTGGCTGTCTCCAAGAAGGAACCCAGACCTAACATTTGTCTGTCTCTGATATGGAACCCAGACCTAACATTTGTCTGTCTCTGATATGGAACCCAGACCTAACATTTGGCTGTCTCTGAGCAGGAACCCAGACCCAACATTTGTCTGTCTCTGAGCAGGAACCCAGACCTAACATTTGTCTGTCTCTGAGCAGGAACCCAGACCTAACATTTGGCTGTCTCTGAGCAGGAACCCAGACCTAACATTTGGCTGTCTCTGAGCAGGAACCCAGACCTAACATTTGGCTGTCTCTGAGAAGAAATACAGACCTAACATTTGTCTGTCTCTGAGCAGGAACCCAGACCTAACATTTGGCTGTCTCTGATATGGAACCCAGACCTAACATTTGGCTGTCTCTGAGCAGGAATCCAGACCTAACATTTGGCTGTCTCTGGGAAGGAACCCAGACCTAACATTTGTCTGTCTCTGAGCAGGAACCCAGACCTAACATTTGGCTGTCTCTGAGCAGGAACCCTGACCTAACATTTGTCTGTCTCTGAGCAGGAACCCAGACCCAACATTTGGCTGTCTCTGAGCAGGAACCCAGACCTAACATTTGGCTGTCTCTGAGCAGGAACCCAGACCTAACATTTGGCTGTCTCTGAGAAGAAATACAGACCTAACATTTGTCTGTCTCTGAGCAGGAACCCAGACCTAACATTTGGCTGTCTCTGATATGGAACCCAGACCTAACATTTGTCTGTCTCTGAGCAGGAACCCAGACCTAACATTTGTCTGTCTCTGAGCAGGAACCCTGACCTAACATTTGGCTGTCTCTGGGAAGGAACCCAGACCCAACATTTGTCTGTCTCTGAGCAGGAACCCAGACCTAGCATTTGGCTGTCTCTGAGCAGGAACCCTGACCTAGCATTTGGCTGTCTCTGAGAAGAAATCCAGACCTAACATTTGGCTGTCTCTGGTATGGAACCCAGACCAAATCTAAGACCACTAACACAAGAAACATGGAAATGTGCTGTGACACACCTGCTCTTTTCATAGAACAGAATCATAGAATGGTTTGGGTTGGAAGGGACCTTCCTGACCTTGAGTGTCTCCAGGGATGGGGCCTCAACTACCTCCCTGTGCAACTTGTTCCAGTGCTTCACCACCCTCATGGTAGATCACTTGTTCCTGGCATCCAATCAAAATCTTCCCTAACTTTCAAACCATTTATCCTTGTCCTATCCCTGCAGGCCTTTGTAAACAGTCCCTTTACAGCCTTGTGCAAGTCCCCTCAGGTCCTGAAGGCTGTTATTAGGTCTGCCCAGAGCCCTCCCTTCCCTACCAGGCTGACCAGCCCCAGCTCCCTCAGCCCGTCCTTGTAGCAGAGATGCTCCAGCCCACCCACATCCTTGTGGCCCTCGTCTGAACCTGTTCCATCAGGTCCATAGCCTTCCTGTGTTAAGGGCTGCAGAGCTGGACCTTGATTGTAATGATGTGACATGGTTGATTACTATTTAATCATTATAATCACATATCACCAGCACTAATAAAACTCCAGTAACAAAAAATCATTTTCTTTGAGAGAAATGAGTGTATGAGCCTGGTCAAGCTTCTATACACAGGAGGGAAAAGAAAAAGCAGGAGTTCTGAGAATTAAGGTCATTATGCAAAGGAAAAATCTGGCCATTGTGAGCTATTTCAAGACTATGTGAAAAAAACATCTTCAATCCTCTTAAGTTAGATAAAAAAAACAAAAACAAAGAGACAGCAGGTAAGCAGAGGTCTTAGGGCACTTGCAGCCGCATCTCAATTGTAAAATGACATAATTTCAGATTGAATTTAAGCCAGTTAAGCTGGTGGAATTTACAGGAGCCCAAAAATACTAGTATTTTTCCTGGTAGAAGACAGCAGGCAGACTGAAGACTGGAAGCTGCCATTGTGGTGCCCATCCACAAGAAGAGTCGGAAAGAGGACCCAGGAAATCACAGCCCTGTCAGCCTGACCACAGTGCCATGCAAGATAATGGAACAGGGCACCTACAGGATGGTCAGGGCATCAGACCCAGCCAGCATGGATTTAGGTCCTGCTTGATCAACCTGATCTCTTTTTATACACAAGTTATATTTCATAATTCTACCTAGGAGTTGGTTTTATTTTCTAGAAGCCTTTACATATCATAGAGGAGATGGGGGGGCATTTCCAAGTCTCTTTTACACATCAATACCACTCTTGTATACCTAGATTAAAAAGGAGAGCTTTTGATCTGTTGGAACACCACAGGCTAACACTTACAGGGTTTAATGTTTTTAATGCTTGCCAAGGATTCTCAAGCATTGCAAACATCTGAGGCTGCAAGTAGCCTTTTCAGGAGGCTGCCCCATGCCTCACTCACCTGCTCCTCTGCTGCATCATCACTCCCCTGCCATGTGAAAGACAGCAGAGTTTCTGTCTCCAGGCAGATGAGACTCCCAATTCCTTTCACACCTCCTACAGAGACATTCTACAAAGCCAGCATCTCTTCTTAGAGGGATTGCAGAATGCAGCTGGATAGCAGAGAGAATCAGTCAGGGCTCAAAGGGACCACAAAGATCATCCAGTTCCAACCCTCTGCCATGGGCAGGGACACCCTACCCTAGAGCAGGCTGGTCAGAGCCTCATCCAGCCTGGCCTTAAACACCTCCAGGGATGGGGCCTCAACCATCTCCCTGGGCAACCCATTACAGGCTCTCGCCACTCTCATGCTCAACAACTTCCTCCACACGTCCAGTCTGAATCTCCCCACCTCCAGCTTTGCTCCATTCCCCCTAGTCCTCTCACTACCTGATAGCCTAGGAAGTCCCTCCCCAGCTTTTCTGTAGGCCACAGGGGGCTTCAGATACTGGAAGGCCACAAGAAGGCCACCTGGGAGCCTCCTCTTCTCCAGCTTGCACAGCCCCAACTCTTTCAGTCTGTCCTCAGAGCAGAGCTGCTCCCACCCTCTGATCATCCTCGTGGCCCTCAGCACAAACCATCCAGTACTGCTCTCTCTGCTTTAACTAGCACCAAGTTTTCAGGAATGCTGCAGATACTTACACACATTGCCCTAAGATGTGTATCAGATCCCTTTATCCTCACAGGCACCCAGGGTATCTCCCAACTCTTCCACATGTTGAGGCTCAGGCTCAGGCAGCCACAGCTTCCTTCTGCTACAACAGACCATTGGAACGGAAACAAAATCCAGTTACCTGTCCTCTGAGAGAGTGCTGCAAGTGAGAAGCAACAGCTCTGCAGTTGGAAAGGAGAAAGGAAGGCACATTAAATACATCTCAGAAGTAAAACCATGTTAAAAACCACACAAGCACACACCAAAAGCCTTTTACAGGGAGCACAGCCTCGACCTTTAACCCAGCACATGCTAAACTCCCCTGGCACTCTCCCGTTTTTTGTCTCCACTGCCATCATTTCATAATCAAGAACTAAAGGCTTCACTGCACAAACACCAACTACACTCTGGCAGAGTCTGCTCACACAGTCCTTGAGAACAAAGGGGTCCAGGATGGTTGCACCTACTTTAAACAGGAGCTCTTGAAGGCACAGGAGCTGGCAGTTCCCATGTGCCGAAAGATGAGCCGGCAGGGAAGGCGACCAGCATGGATGAGCAAACAGCTCCTGAAGGAATTGGGGGAGAAAAAGAGGGTGTATCACCTTTGGAAGGAGGGGAAGGCTTCTCCTGACATGTTTAAGGAGGTAGCCAGATTATGCAGGAGAAAAATTAGAGAGGCTAAGGCCCAGTTAGAACATAGGCAGCCACTTCTGTGAAGGATAATAAAAAGCACTGTTATAAATGTATCAGTGCTAAAAAGAAGGGCCAGAAGAGCCTCCACTGCTTACTGGAGCAGGAGGGGAACACTGTAACTGACGACGAGGAAAAGGCTGAGGTCCTGAATGCCTTCTTCACCTCAGTTTTCAGCAGTAAGGAGGGAGGAGTTCAGGGCAAGTGGCCTCTTGAACTGGGGGATGGGGTCGGGGAGCAGTGTGTTGCCCTGGAAATTCCTGAGGAATTAGTTCAGGACCTGCTGAGCCACCTGGACACCCACAAGTCCATGGGCCCAGATGGGATCCATCCCAGGGTGCTGAGAGAGCTGGCAGCTGAGCTGGCCAAGCCACTCTCCATCATTTTCCAGACATCCCTGGGGCTGTTCAAGGCAAGGTTGGACATGGCACTTGGTGCCATGGTCTGGCCTTGAGCTCTGTGGTTAAGGGTTGGACTTGATGATCTGTGAGGTCTCTTCCAACCCTGTTGATACTGTGATACTGTGAGTATAGGGAAAGAATAACCTCCCTTGTCCTGCTGGCCACACTGTTTGTGATCCAGGCCAGGATGCCACTGGCACTGGATGTCCTGGCCTTTCCCAGTTCTTGGTGAGGTACTCCTCTATTTTAGAACCCAATCTGCCCTCTAGCTAACACACTGTGGCTCAAGCCAACAGCAATGTGAACTCTCTAGTGTCCTTAAGACACTAGAAAACAAAACATGGGAGAGCTCTACAGGGATAGAGTGGACACCAGTAGCCATTTTGTTGTGCTTGAGAAAAATAACCCTACCAAGTTGCTGAAGGACTCTGCTGTGTGAGAGCTGCTCTTCCTTCTTTTCAGGATTGCTGCTTCCACTGGGCTGGGCTCCAGCATAAATGGACCATCAGCCTTTTAAGTTCTATCCTCCCAGCTGCACGATGGAGAACTATGACCTCCCTGCTATGGACCTGAAACCTGACTGATCACAAAGGAACCTGAGCAGGCTGTGAGATGAGAGGGTAAGAAAAGTACCCATCTCTCTGCAATGATAATTGGGGTCAGAAAGGAGTTTTTGCTTGCTGTCCTGTTGAAGGTTGTAGGTTCAGAGGCTGACCAAGGGAAGCACAGCCCCCTTACCTATATTAACAGCTGACTCACTTCTGAAATAAAGATCTTAGGGCAAGACATTGCTTGGCTGGCAAAGAGAATTAAGACATTGCCCTCAGTGCCTTAGCACCTGCTTGGAAAGTGAGGTTGAAATCAGCCATAATTGCACACAAATGCCAATCACCCTAAAGACAAAGCTGTACACATCACTAGATGCTGTCCCTGAAATGTTTATCAGTACCAAATATTCCTGATAGAAACAAAATTGCACCTTCATCCTTTTCAGGAATTTAACAAAAAGAGAACATAAAAAGAGATCACAATAGGCACTACTGGTCAGATTCAACAGCAGCAGAGAGAAGGCGAGCCAAGAGACAGGCACTGCCTACAGGGCAGCAACAGCATTTGGCCCTCTGGGTTTTGCACCGGCACTTCCCAGGCCCTGGAGGGCAGCAGCTGCTCGTTACTGGATTGAACCATTTTCCTGGCACTCAGAATGCACACGACAGACCCCACTCCTCCACCTGCTGAAACAGAAACATGGGAATTACCCCAGGTCAAGGTACCTACAGTCTGAAACCACCGATCAGAAAGCCTTCCTGCCTGTTTCAAATGAGCATCTCCCCCCCTTTTACACTACAAGTCACACAGCTTAGCTTTAATTGCATGTGATAACCAGCAGCTCTCCCTCTTTTGTAGGTTCAGGCTCTGGCTGTGCTAGCAGCTTCCTGAGTCAAAGGTGATGACGGCATTTGTGGCTCCTCAGTAGTTCAGTGCCAACTACATCTACATGCTGCCAGCTCTGGGTCAGACACAGGCACCTGGTGATGTGTGGAGTTAGCCAGGACACAACAACACACCAGCAGCCCAGGTAGGAGAACACACAAAACCTGATCTGGCACCAAGTTAAAGTGTAAGATTAAATCAACAAAGGACACAGATGTTTTAACATCAGGGAATACCCTAAACCTAACTTCCTTGGCTTCTTAAAGTCACACCTGGCAAGGTTAGTGGGGTTATAGAAACAAAAAAGGATTTGGAAGGAGTGTCAGGGGTTAAGGCTGTAAAAAAGATCACTGAAGTGAGAACTGGTTTTGTTCTAGCTCAAATCAGGACAAGGTGTAAGCCATGAGTGAGTTGGTCCCTATTCACCTTCACTGCCTGGTTCTTTCTGTTGATGGGAGGGTTCTTCAGAGATGCCTGGAGTGCAGCCATCATGTTCCCTGTGATAAATGGTTAAGGACCAGATACCAAGTATTTAGGAAGCAACAGAAGCAGCTGCAGGGTAGCAGGACCTGTAGCTGGCTTCTGTATGACTAAAAATACTGAACGGCTCAGTGGCTGCAATGATTCCCTCAACAGCCAACACAGTCAGCACTGTCAGGCTGCAATCAGCAGGCCACCTGAGGAAGGAGCAGCACCAAAAAGAAGCTGCACACTTCCAGTGTTGGATCATACCTCTTGAGTTTTTCACCGCTCGAGGATCCAGGTAAAATATATCATTCCCCACCACGACTGCAATTCGTAGCCCTCCACATCAGGCCTCAGGGACAGCAACTTAGCAGTGGCTGTCGGCAAGAGCTAGCAGCCAGGCAAGGAAGCCAGCGGCGGGCACATGGAGCACTCCTTTCCTCCCCGGGAAAAACCTTTCCTCTATCCTTCTTGCCCCTCCCACATACGGCAGCCCTGGGCCGCCGTGATGGAGAGGAAGCGAGGCTGGCTTCCTTCTCTCAGTGCTGGTCGCTTCTCCTTTCAGCCTTATAGCCCTTTCTCCTGCCAGCCCTGGATTGCTGCCTCCATCACTGCCTCAATCAGCCTTGATCGCTGCCTACCTCCTGTCAGGCCACGGCCCCTTTCCGGGCACGGACGTTCCCATACCAGAGAGCAGCGCAGGTCCCACTTGCCCCTCACCTCCCTCCTCTTCGTCCACAAACTTCTTCTCGTCGTACTCATGCACAGCCGCCCGGCGGAACGGCGCTGCCGACATCGCACACTTGGCCGCGCCCACCGCCGCCAACGGCGGAGCCGCGCATGCACCCGCGAGGCGAGCTGCCATTGGTCGGCCGCGATGTGCGTCACTGGCCTGGGGTGGGGCTCCTGCTGCCAGGGAGACCGGTAACGCCTTCACCGTCTGGGCTTCTGCTTGCGAGCGTCCCTGGCGGTGTCGTGCTGCTCGGGCTTGACTTGCGGTGCTCCCGAGTGGCTTTTTTTCGGCGGGCTTTGGTCCTTGGTTTGCCGTGGGGTTTGCTGGTTTGTGGTGAGGTTCTGTGGTGAGTGGTTTGGTGGTTTGTGGTGGGGTTCCGTGGTGTGTGGTGAGTGGTTTGCCAGTGGTTTGGTGGTTTGTGGTGAGGTTTGGTGGTGTGTAGTGAGTGCTACGCCAGTGGTTTGTGGTTTGTTGTGTTTGGTGGTATGTGGTGAGTGGTTTGGTGGTTTATGGTGAGGTTTGGTGGTGTGTAGTGAGTTCTACGCCAGTGGTTTGGTGGTTTGTGGTGAGGTTTGGTGGTGTGTAGTGAATGCTACGCCAGTGGTTTGTGGTTTGTTGTGTTTGGTGGTGTGTGGTGAGTGGTTTGGTGGTTTGTGGTGGGGTTCTGTGGTGTGTAGTGAGTGCTACGCCAGTGGTTTGTGGTTTGTTGTGTTTGGTGGTGAGTGGTTTGGTGGTTTGTGGTGAGGTTTGGTGGTGTGTAGTGAGTGCTACGCCAGTGGTTTGTGGTTTGTTGTGTTTGGTGGTGTGTGGTGAGTGGTTTGGTGGTTTGTGGTGGGGTTCTGTGGTGTGTAGTGAGTGCTACGCCAGTGGTTTGTGGTTTGTTGTGTTTGGTGGTGAGTGGTTTGGTGGTTTGTGGTGAGGTTTGGTGGTGTGTAATGAGTGCTACGCCAGTGGTTTGTGGTTTGTTGTGTTTGGTGGTGTGTGGTGAGTGGTTTGGTGGTTTGTGGTGGTCTCTTGTGATCTGTTGTGGAGTTTGGTGGTGTGCGGGGAGTGGTTTGGAGGTTTGTGGTTTCTGAAGTTTGTGGTGGCTTCTTATGGTTTGTGGTAGGTGATTTGTCTGGCCCGAGCCCAGCTTCACCTGTGCAGTCTCACTGTGTGAAGTCTGTGTGCCGGTGTCCACTTTCATCTTTTGGAAGCCAGCATCTCCTAGCGGCAACTTCTGCGCAACCAGTCCCAAGCCAAGATGTCATGCTTCAACATTGGCTCGTTTTTCAGAAAGGTATGAGCAAGGCAGGACCCTGCCGACCTCTCCCATGATTTTCTGGGCACAAAGTGCTCACATATCACCCAACAGAGTGTCAGTACAGTGCCCTGTGGTTAGTAAGTATGGTTTAGTCCTGGATTTAGAAGACTGAACACTATATTACTACTAGACTGTAAACCAAATAAACCAACCAAGCAACAAAACCTCAGTACATAACTGGTTCTGTACTTTTTGACAAAGTAAAGTAATCATCACAGGATCATTCTGGTTGCTAATAAACCTCAAAGGTCATCAAGTCCAACTGTCAACCCAGCACCACTGTGCCAAATAAACCATGTCCCAAAATGCTATGTCTACACGTTCTTTGAACACCTCCAGGTACTGTGACTCCAACACTTCCCTGGCAGCCTTTTCCAAGCCTTGACCACTCTTTCAGTAAAAAAATGTTTCCTAACAGCCAATCTAAACTTCCCCTGGTGCAGTCATTTTCTATCCTTCTCTCAGTTCATAGTGGGGAGAGGAGACCAACACACCCCTCACTACAGCTCTCAGCTTAGAAAGCTTCTTGTGATCAAATTGGGTAACATTTTAGTGGTAAGACAAGAGGAAATAGCCTCAAGTTGTGCCAGGCAAGGTTACATAATCATTGGATCATAGGGGTGAGAAGGGATCTCATACAGTCCAACCCCCTTGCTAACATAGGGGAGTCATTATAACATAGAATTTTCCCTTCATCTTATACTAAGAAGTCTTAATGGGATTCAGAGTATCCAACTCAAGCCCTTAACTCCCAGAAGTGACTTTACAAATGATTTAGAACTCTCACCATTTTTGTGTAGGCATTTTGGGAATTCTCCTGAAATCTCTGGAGCTGCTTGGCTCTCAGGCATCTGATTCAGGTGCTGGAACAGGTCCATAGAAGGTCAGCAAAGCTGGTGAAGAGTCTGGAGAACAGGTCCTGTTCACAGCAGCTGAGGGAACTTTTTTCTTTTTAGTCTGGAGAAAAGGAGGCTGAGGAGAAACCTTCTTGTTCTCTACAACTCCCTGAAAAGATGTTGGAGCCAGGTGGGTGTCAGGCACTTTTCGCCAGGAACAAACGATAGGACAAGAGGAAATGGTCTCCCATTGCACCAGAAGAGGTTTCTGTTGGACATTAGGAAAAATTTCTTCCCTAAAAGGGTTGTGAAGGTCTGGAGCAGGCTGCCCAAGACAGCTAAGAATGCCCCATTCTTAAAAACCTTCAGCTGTTGAGGTGATGGCTTTTTAAGGTCATGATGAGGACCAAGCAATTCTCATGCTTTTAGTCAGCACATTCTGGATCACTTCAGTATTAGACAAACAAACTAAATGCACAGCAGCCAAACAACCAGGTCAATTCACTCCTGACAGCACAGCTCAGTCCTGGTTTCCTAGCTTAAGATAACGTTCCTTGCTTTCACATGTTCCTTGCTTTCCTCATGTTAACAGCTGCAAGTGGTAACAGCCTCTCAAACCAGCCCCTCTCCTGAGATAACGTAGTAAGACTTTGTGTATAAACATGTAATGCACTGGCTGTTAGCATGGAGGTTCAGGTCTGAACTCTCTGCTCCAAGCCTTACTCCTTTATGGTAATCTCTGCACTCAACTTCTCTCCCCAAACCCAAACCCTGAGCTATAACTCAGGAGGCAAGTTAAAGTAGACCTTTTGAAACCACTAATTTAAGTTGCCAGAGCTAGAAAGGGAGCTTGGGTGTGTATCACCATGCCCTTGGTTGCGAGCTCTGCATCTAATGAACCTGACTGAGCATCTACCTTATTTGTGTAATGACCTTATCCTGTTGCTATGCTTCACAACAGAGAAACATAATGGACATTACAAGTCAGGTACATAACATCTGTGACCACAAAAAGAGTGAAACAGTAGTAGAAGCACTGACATGGAGGTGAGGGGTGTTTAAGGTCATGACGAGAACCAAGCTACTGTCACATTTTTAGTCAGGTACATAGCATTTGTGACTCCAGAAAGAGTGAAAAAGTAGTAGAAGCACTGATGTTGCAAAATGAACCAGTGTGTTTATACACAACTAATGTGACCTGGGAAGGAACCCCTGGGACACAACATGGTCTTGTTTTAGTTGCCTGTCGCGGAGGAGTTTGTCTGGGTTTGGGGGAATGAAGACCTTTAGTATAGTAACAAATACATTTAGGGCCATGAGAAATGATCAGAGAGCTGAAACACCTCTACTATGAGGGCAGACTGAGAAAGTTGGGGATGTTCAGCCATTTTTTTGACAAGAAAGGTGATGAAACACTGGCCCAGGTTGCCCAGAGAGGTGGTAGATGCCCTATTCCTGGAACCCCGTCACGTTGGACAGGGCCGTAAGTAACCTCCTCTAGTTGCAGACTCCCCTGCTGCCTGCAGGGAGATTGAACTAGCTGACCTTTAAAGGTCCCTTCCAACCCAAACCAGTCTGTGGTTCTCTACTGACTCACCAAGTGAAAACAAAAGCACTGCTTTAAAGGACAGGAGCTTCTTTATCAAGTTACCTTTGGGCTGTGTAGGCCTTCACAACCTTTGGTATCCTATTAGATATTTCTTACTCATCAGAAAATTACAGAGCTTTGTGAGGCTTCTCTCAATGGAAGGCAACAGCCCTAGGAAGAAAAGACACCAAACAGCACACAACAGACACATACACATATGTATGTGTACATAACCCCCCTATTGTTAAGGAAACATCTGGGGGCAAAGCTTTATTCCTGTGTCAGCACTAACCACCTTCCTGGCAGGAGGAATTTAGAGTAACTCCTAGGTTCCACTGCAGTCGCCTCAGCCGAGAAGCTACAATCCCGCTGCAGTCATGGTTGTATCTTGGGGCTGTTTGTATTTCACTGGTAGAAGCTGGCTTAATGGCAACAAATGAATTAATCACAGGAGGTAACTGGAAGATGCTGAGGTTGGGGAGTTAGGTTTGAAGGGTGTGGCAGTGAACTAGGTCATGTCCAGAAACACCTGCAGCACCGATTTTCTTCATCTACAGGTATCCTCCTTGAGGGAGCTTTGGGTGTGTAGTGTAGTGAAGCAGGAGAAGCAGACATGCTGCCTAGGTTACTGGTTTAGCACACTGCTACAGCTCTAACGTCAGAGAACAGAGGAATTCAAGTGAACTAGAAAGGGAGCTTGGTTGTGTGCCACCATGCTGCGGTTGTGAGGGGCTGCAGTGCATCTAATGAACCTGACTGAGCATAAGCCTTATCCTGTCACTGTGCTTCACAACAGGGAAACATAATGGACATTAGAAGTCAATGTATTGCTAATTACATTTCATATTTGTTTTCAAACAGCCATGGAAGATATTCCATTGCATAACAACACCTGAGCAAGACAGGGAGTGTCCAGCGAGGCTGGAGAAGGCAAGTCACCATTGTACAGACTGGTCTGTTGGAGTATGGGGTACTTCAGAGGCAGAAGTAGCAAAAACAACTCAAACCAGCACACAAACAACTCAGCCCCTCCCCACCCCCCCCCCCCCAGATCCCAGCCTCCCCAAACCTGGATTTCATTGCACTTGAAAGATAGAAATCTCATTTAGAGGTTGCTGTGGCAGGCAGGAAAGCCCTGGAATGTTAATTGTTTCAGTGGAACGTATGATTCAAAAAACATAATATGGGGACTAGTTGATCTATTTCTAAGGTTAATTGTCCCCTATTTCTTTACAATTCTCTTCTCCTCTCTGCAAATCTAAACAGCACTCAAAAGAAAGTGGCAGTAGGAGTCTGATCTGGTAATGCCTACTTTCCTCTGTAGCAGGGTAATAAAATCCTTGTAGGATTTGGTGAAATCAGTTCAAATGAGGGTAGCATTCAGGAAAGCAGGAGATCAGCTGAATTCTTGCTTCACTTGAATTATTTCCCTTTTTACCCAACAAAGAGTCAAAAAAATGACAACTCTGATCACAAGCAGCACTTCCTCGAGGAATTCATGCAGGGACTATGAGAGCAGCCAAGTAGCAAGAGCAGTAGTCAGAGGGATTTCTGTTTAGCTGGGGCATGCTGCGCCCCAAAGCTGGGAGTGGAGGGAACCCAAGGCAGTAGTTAAGGGAATATTTAGCTGGCCTCCACATCTGTGTGGGAGCCCAAAGAGTGGTAAGTGATGGGAGGTCTTGTTGTACCTTGGAGACGTGAGACAGGATGGGAGTGTGGAGATAACAAAGTGCTGCATGGCTGAAGTGGATGGGAAAAGCAGTTGGGCAAGTGACTGTCTGTTGGAATAAGATGAAGCAGCAGGGTTGAGGGTCAGTAGGCTGTGGGAAAGTGAAGTGTGTATAAACCTCTCAATAAATAGCTGCTGGTTCCACAGTTTGAGGCCCCTTTGGCCCATCTGTGGCCATGGCCACCTCGTGGTCTATCAGCTTGCATTTCATCTCCCCGTGTTGAGACAGGCAGGCTCTGGAATCAACATAGCGCACAATAGGTGCAGGTATAGCAACAGGGAGTCTTTAACAAGTGTTGAGCTACATTGGTTCAAGTGGGTTGCTTCCCAGCAGCCACGGAAGGTGTGGTGGTGGAGGCCTCACAAAGGACGGCAGAAGAGTGCAGCAGAACTGCAGCAAGAAGAGGAGTGTCCAGCGAGGCTGGAGAAGGCAAGTCACCATTGCACAGGCTGGTCTGTCAGAGTGTGGGGTATTTCAGAGGCAGGAGCAGTAAAAACAACTCCAGTTGAGTCAAATGCATGTGCTCTTTCCCACTGTATCCCACTGCATTAAGTTACTGCCACTTTCTTCTTATTATTCAAGAACTCTTCTTTGGAGACTACCATCCCATGCAATGATAGTGGCCCTGGTGCACCGCACCACGATAAAGCTTTTACTTCAACACAGAAGAATTATTTGTCTTTGGTGTTACATTCCTTTGGGGGGGGGATACCCATTTCATGTCTGTCCTTTTCAACAGCAGTTTGTTCTGGAACTGCTTCACATGCCTGCTGGGCTAGCTACATGAATTCAGTGAAGGCTCTTCTAGTTTTGCACCTCAACATTATGACGTGGAAAGGCATTTTGCAAAATCCGAAGCATTCAAACTGCGCTGCTCAGTTTCACAGGAGAAATCAAGAGATTGGAAAATCTAGACCTTGATTTGTATGCTATGACACGTGTCAGTCAGACTGAAAGCCTTTCTCTGTTTCAGCACATTTTGGTTTAGACAACCTAAGTGCACGGCGGGGCAAACCATCAGCTCAGTCCTGGTTTCTTAGCTTAAAATAACGTTCCTTGCTTTCACATGCTTCCTCATGTTAACAGCTGCAAGTGGTAACAGCCTCTCGAGCCAGCCCCTCTCCTGAGATAACTGGTAGGAACACTTTGTGTGTAGATATGTAATGCACTGGCTGTTAGCATGGAGGTTCAGGTCTGAACTCTCTGCTCCAAGCCTTACTCCTTGAATGGTAATCTCTGCACTCAACTTCTCTCCCCAAACCCTGAACTATGGATAGAGCTCAGAAAGCAAGGGGTTTTGAAACCACTTGGCTTGAGATCCTCATGTTCACATGCTGATGTCTACAGCTTGTTTGAGAAGGTGGTCATGGCTCATACAGGCTTGTCTGTGAGCAAAGAACTCCACAGAAGAAAAAGAAGGGGTTGTGGGTTTAGTCTGTGTCCAAGGAGGTAGGTGGGAAATACGATGGGCCATAACCTCTTGGTTACAAAAGCCATATGAGAACCTTTTCTTCTGGAATAGGAAGAGTCATTCTCTTCCTATTCCAGAGGTAAAAATACTCAGCATTTGTTTGCTAATGGTAAAATGCGTAGGAATGCTTTCCCCTTGCCTCCTGTTTTCCATCTCCTCAGACCAGGACCTCAGCTCTGTTCTCTTTCCCATCCCTGACTTCACAGCCCATGGCTCTGCTCCTCACAGCTCCTCTGTTTATCACCTGTTTCTTACCTGCTGCTACACAGCTGCACATCTGTGAGAAATGAACTCAGTGTAAAATTTAAGTGTAACAGGTTTATTATAAACAAAGGCAAACAGTGCTGGGTGCATAGCAAATAACAACACTGCTAGAGGCACACACTAACAACAGGTGCCAATGCTTACATAGGATAAGGACTAGAGAGCACTGTATGAGTGTGACACATACTCATGAATATTCTTTTACATGTCTTTTAAGCACTACTCCTAACCCCCCTTAGCCCCCACGCCTTAGTCCTTTCCATCAAAACAACAGCTGCTCTTCTTCACAAGGTGAACTTGCCCTCTTGTGTTTCCTTCGTACATCAACCAGAGGGGCCTCCTGGATCCTCCCGACGCTCACTGCAGCGCCCTTATCTTCGGTTCTGGACGCCCTGGTAGCTCCTAACATCTCCATCTCTCTCGTTATTTTACCGCTTAGTAAGTGCTGTGAATACTTCCTTGTGCAAAAGCCAACGCTCCACTATCACACACCCCTGTCCCGGCTGTTTGCATTTCCCGGCCAGGCGATGGTGGTCACAGGCTTGCAGAAGGCTGCAGGAGACCCCCGGCCAGCACAGGGGGGGCAGCCTGGCTGGCAGGGGCAGGAGGTGGGGGCTGAGGAAGGTTATCTCACAGCTCCGCAAGCGGTGGGCAGGCAGAGCCAGGCCCTTGCAGAGGCAGGACTAGCACACGGTGCAGTGTCGGCTTTCCTTTAACGCTGACTTTCACACCGTAGAAAGGAGGCTCTAGAGTCACACACGGCTGGGAGCTGCCACCTGCCGTGCCCCCGGGGCTCAGGCTGGCAGTGTGCCGGCAGGCGGTCGGCTCTCAGTGCCACACCCTGCACCGCCTGCCCACTCCCGGCTCCCGTACTGGGGCCTGCAGCGGGGCTGCAGCCGGCCGGAGGCGGCTGGCGGTGGCACCTGCTTCGTGCCCGGCTCCACCGGGATCCGGGCGGGACGCCGGAGCCCTGCTCCCCTTACAGGGACAACTGGGACGAGCGTGGCTCCACGCCCCGCTTCGGGCTGTCCACCGCGACAAGCTGCGTCCCCGCCGCTGGTCCCGGCACGGAGCAAGCGAGCCCTGGGCGACTCCACGGCTGCCGCCCGCAGAGAGCCGCTTGGTGGCGCCTGGCGCTGCTGCCCGCCCTCGGGAGCCGCGGGGCCGCACGGCGCGGCCCTGCCCGGCCTGGACGGAGCGGTGAGGCGACGGCGGAGGGCAGCATACCCTGCCATGGCGCCCGGGAACGCATCCGTAACGAAGCTGCTATGGGGAGTTCGTACGGCAGCCGGGCGTGCCGTGTCCCCATCCCAGCCAGCCCTGCCCCTGCCGCGGGGTGCTGGTGGCCGGGCGCGCCGCTCCCCGGAGCCTCGCCGCTCTCCATCGCTTCCCCAGCGGTGCTTGTCGCCCAGAGGCGGGTGGAGAGTGGGAAGTTGGTTGCCTTTTGGAGATACCCACAGCCTGTTTTGTGTCCGTGCTGTGTGATAAATTGCGAGGACAAAAATCTCAAAGTCCAATTAGAATTTATTTAATTACAACGAGCAAGCAGGATAAGAGGCAAGAATCAGCGCTGGACGACAAGGGGGAGTCCCCGCTCCGCCCACTTGCCGCCGCCCAACTGGTCCCGGTCCCCCCTTTTTATAGTCCGCCCACCGCCGCTGACAGGTCCCCTTCGAGGTAAACAAGCACTCTGCGCATGTGTGTTGCTGTTGCCGAGGGGTTTCTACCGACCCCCTGGTGATCGCTTGGCGGAAACCTCTCAGGCAAGGCAGGCGGGAAAATCCTCTCAGGCAGGGCAGACCTCTGACCTGGGCTTCTGAAACTCAAAACTTATTAAAACCCTTCTATTACCTTATTTTAGTGAACAAAACATATTGTTCCCTATCACAATCCCCCAATTCTCTTCTTCTTCATTTTTGTTCACTAAATCTTTGTAACTCTTCTTTAGCTAATTCTAGTGTCTCTAATGTTTCATCTACAGACAACTGTTCATATTTGGCCCTTATAAACATGAGATGTGCAGCTTCTAAACGACTTTTTACCATAGTAATCAACTTGTTGAATATACATGGCCCAAAAGTAAGTCCCAACATTAACAGAATCACTGGCCCTGCAATAGTTGAAAGTAAAGTAGTCAACCAAGGAGAGTAGCTAAACCAATTCTCCTACCAACTCTGATGTGCCTCATTTTCTCTTTTTCTCTGCTCTATCTCCTTTTTTAACTCATTCATAGAATCGATTACCATCCCCGTGTGGTCTGCATAAGAGCAACATTCCTCTTTCAATGCCACACAAAGACCACCCTCCTTTAGGAATAGCAAATGTAAACCTCTACGATTTTGCAGTGCTACCTCTATCTGTCCCTAACTCCCCAGGTCTTCCCTATTAACCATGCTTGGTCTTCTGGTTTAGAAACATTGATATAAAGCCACATACAATTTCCTGCGTCTGCAATGCCGCCTCCCTGACGTCTTGGGGGTTTACAGCCATAGGGACCCCATCCCACCTTCAAATATTTATCTGGATTGCTGACTCTCCAGTCTGAGGCAATGGTTTCACAACCCCAGTAAGCACAATAATAATGTCCAGGATAGTTACAATATCCTTTCCCTGGGTTTGAGCTAGGACAAAAGTAAAAACTTTGCAAGTTCAAGCAGGGCTCGGTAGGCACAATGTCACATAAGTAACAAGTGAGGCTCGGGGCACCAGGGGTAATTGTAGCTTGTATAACCCTTTGATCTTCCAGTCGTGTTAAAGTCCATTTAAGTGGCTGGTGAGGCAGATGTTCATCTGCTTTTGTCCCCTTCACAAACAGCAAGGAATACAAAACAATAATTTGTAGAGTCAAGTGATAACCATTGGCACAAGAGATGGGAAAAGCCCCGGAGTTTTTCCTATCCCCTGGTTGCACTCTGTTCCCCCTGCTAAAATCTTCTTTTCTGATATGGTTCCATAAACATTTCTCCAATGTCCCTATTTGAGGGTTCTTCTCTCCACAGTCTTTTATCCCTCTGCCTCGCTCGTCGACTCGGTTGCTTCGAGCCACGAGGGGTACCATCTTCTCGGCAGCAGGGATATTCTTCAGGAGCCCTCTGGGACAACTTCTTAATCCTAATGTTTAATGGGACGTATGCTGCCTTGGGATTTTTGTCATACAGGTCTGACAGGTGCAACCAACAATGCCTACTATATTTTAGTTCAATTTTGCCAATCAGATTAGTCCCTCATGCTTCCCCCTATTTTCCTTCTGGGATTCAAACTCCCCTAAGTGGGATCCCCTGTCCGCAATGTCCCACCACTTGTCTCTACAAATTTTACAAAGATGGTATACAGAAAGGAATAACAATCTGAGTTGCAAATCAATCCTTCTTATTCATTTACAGCGTCTCTTCTTCTTTGTAATTTTAACTTTAAGTCCCCTGGTTCTCCAATTATTTGCCACTCAGGTGCGGGCCCTTCCACTGGTCCTTTAATTCTGCTGGCATGAGTCCATCCTTTTTCAGCTGTCCGGACTGCTGTTTCTGTAGTGAGTAACACAAGATAAGGGCCCTCCCACTGCGGGTTTAGAGTTGTCTCCTTCCACGTTTTTATCATCACCCAGTCTCCTGGGTGCACCCGGTGTAGTTTTAGATCCAGTGGAGGTCTTTGTGCTAGCACCCCTTTCCTCCATAAGCTTTCCCTGTGCTTCATTAGATTTGCTATATACAGATTCATGTTTTGATCTCTTAAGATTGGGTGATCTCGGGGCTCCCCCATATCGTAGGGCATTCCATACAGCATTTCAAATGGGGATATTCCCATATCAGTTCTGGGCTGTGTCCTAATGTTTAATAAGGCCAAAGGTAGACACTTAACCCAGGATAATTTGGTCTCAGTCATGAGTTTTGTTAGTTGTTTCTTAATTTCCCCATTCATTCTTTCTACTTGCCCAGAACTCTGGGGGTGCCAGGGGGTATGGTGGTCCCACTGTATCCCCATTGCTGCCATAGTCTCTGTAATAATTTTAGACACAAAATGGGGGCCCCTGTCTGAGTCAATGGTTTCTGTGACTCCATACCGGGGAATTATTTGCTCTAAAAGGGTCTTAATTACCACCTGTGGCGTGGCCCTTGCTGTAGGGAAGGCCTCTACATAATGGGTCAAATGGTCCACTATTACTAATAAATATTTGTATCTCCCCACCTTAGGTAACTCAGCAAAATCTAACTGAATCTTTGCAAATGGCCTTTGGGCTGCTGGCCTTCCCCCTTTCAGAGGTTTCCTCAAATTGACTCTATTCACTCTCAAACAAGTAGCACATCCCCGTACCACCTGCTTTGCTAAGTCATTTACCCCAATACACATGTGATTTGTAGCAAATTGGTCTATTAGTGCCTGTGCTTCCCAATGCGTTTTGCTGTGCATTCTTCTCATAATTTCTAAAGCTACTGATTTGGGCAGAACAGTTCTATGGTCCTCTGGAAGTCTCCACTTCCCTTGAGAGTCTTCTCGTAGCCCCATTTTCTGCATCTTTTCTTTTTCTTGTGTGGTGAAACTAAGTGGCTGCCAAGGTTTTTCTCCAGGGGAGCAGGCCTCTGCTCCTAAATCCTGCCCCTGCCCAGAGGCAGAGTGTACCACTAACAGTGCAGCCCTCTTTGCTTCCTGATCTGCTACATTGTTACCTCTGCTCTTATAATCCATTCCCCTCTGGTGTCCCTTTAAATGTACCACAGCAATTCTCCTGGGCCCTCTCAGAGCCTTTAGCAATTCCCTAATTAATTCCTGATGAACTAACCCTTTTCCCTGTGAGTTTATCAACCCCCTTTCTTCCCATATCTTCCCGAAAGTATGGACAACTCCATAAGCGTACTTCGAATCAGTAAAAATAGTGCCTGACTTGTTCTGCAGCAACTGCAATGCCCTCAATACAGCATAAAGTTCACATGCTTGCGCCGACCAAGATTTACTCAGAGGCCCTGACTCTACAACTTCCAATTTCTCTCCCCTAACTATAGCATATCCAGAAACCCTTTTTCCATCTATTACCCTGGACGAACCGTCCACAAACAATCTCTCTCCGTCTTCTAGCTCCTCTTCATCCAGATCAGGCCTTATTTTAGTCTGTTCTTCTATAACTGATAAACACTCATGGGTTAATTTATCCTTGTCTGGTTCCCCATATAAAAATTGAGCCAAGTTTTGTAAACCAGTTACCTCTCAAGTTAATTTTGGAGAATCCAGTAAAATCCCTTCATATTTTAAAAGCCGAGCGTCTGTAATCCATTTATCTGCTTTCTGCTGTAGTATTCCCCGAATGTTATGGGGAGATAATACCCTCAGTTCCCCATTAAGGGTGATTTTATTAGCCTCCTCTATTAATAAAGCACAGGCCACTACAGCTTGCAAACAGGTAGGCCATCCCCTACTTACAGGATCTAATAATTTGGATAGGTATCCTACAGGTTTCTTCTTCCCAGCCCATTCCTGCATCAGCACCCCATAAGCCGTGCCATTTTCTGTATTTATAAACAAATAAAAGGGTCTTTTTAAGTCTGGCAGACTTAAGACTGGGGCATTAACAAGGTCCTGTTGTAGCCTTTTCAACTGCTCATCATTTTCTTCGTCCCACTTCATTAACCCATCCTGACTTAGTTTCTCATATAAAAATTTCACCTTAGCACTATAGTTCTCTATCCATTGCCGGCAATATCCGACAAGGCCTAATAATTGCCTAACCTGTCTCTTACTTCTAGGAGGGGGCATGGAAAGGATCCCTTTTACCCTTTCTGGGTCGATCTTCTTTTCCCCCTTTCGAAGGTAATGCCCTAAATATCTTACTTCTTCCTCTGCAAATTGCAACTTTGCCTTAGACACCTTTAATCCCTTTTCACTTAAGAAATTCAATAACCTAATGCTTTCAGTTAGTACCTCTTCCTCTGTTTCCCCAGCAATAAAGAGGTCATCCACATATTGAAGGAGGACTACTCCCTCTCCTGTCTGATATTCCTGTAAGATTTGTTCTAAGGCTTGCCCAAATAAATTTGGAGACTCAGTAAACCCCTGGGGAAGTACAGTCCACCTTAACTGCTGTCTCCTATGTGTGACTGGGTCCTCCCACTCAAATGCAAAATAATCCCTACATCTCTCATCTAGGGGACATGTCCAAAATGCATCTTTAAGATCGATTACACTATAATATTGTTTCTCAGGGCCTAATCTACTCAACAGAGTGTGAGGGTTTGCTACTACAGGGAATCGAGCCACTGTCCTCTTATTTATTTCCCTCAGGTCATGTACCAGCCGGTATGACCCGTCTGCCTTTTTCACAGGCAGAATGGGGGTGTTAAAAGGGGACATACATGGTTCCAAAAGTCCCTTACTTAATAATCTTCCTATCTCTGGCCTCAACCCTTCCTTTCCCTCGGAGGAGATAGGATATTGTTTAATTCTTATTGGCACCTCAGGGTCTCAGAGGGTGACCAAAAAAGGAGTTATGTCAAGTTTCCCTACACTGTCTGGGGTGTACCAAACTTCTGGATTAATCCTTGCCTCATCTTCTATTCTCAAGGGGCAGAGTTTTATCCTTATCTCCTTATCAATTACTTCTACATTAACACCTAACTCAGTGATCAGGTCTCTCCCTAGTAAATTAAAATCTGCCTCTGGAACTAATAAAAAATTACCTACCCCAATTTTAGATTCTGCCTCTACTAACACATTTTTAATTATTGGAACCTTAAATGGCTCCCCTTTAGCTCCCACCACTTGGGCAGTTTCTTTAGATAGTTCACATCCTCCTGGCAATTTCTGAACGGTAGATCGTTCCGCACCAGTATCTACCAAAAATTCAACTTCCTGCTGCTGGGGACCTATCTTTAACTTTATCAAGGGCTCTGGATGTTTCTGTGCCCCCAGCAAATAGAGCCCCTGACCCCTCTAATCTTCCTGAAAAGTTTTCTCATCCCTCAATCTTTTCCTACAATTCCTTCGAAAATGTCCTTTAACACCACAATAAAAACACACATTTGCTTCTCTCCTGTCCACTTGAGGAACTCCTCCCCCATTTCTCTGGCTCATCGGTCCTGCCTTAGGAGGGTTTTCAGATCTACCTGCCTCCCTGACTACTGCCATCATCATTCTGACTTGTCTCCGATGATTCTCTTCGTCCCTTCGGAGATATACCTTCTGTGCCTCCCTTAACAACTCATCCAGACCTCTGTCCTGCCAATTGTCTATCTTTTCTAACTTTCTCCGGATGTCCTCCCATGACTTGGCCACAAACTGTGTTTTTAGTAAGGCCTGTCCTAGCTGAGTTTCGGGATCTAGGCCTGAGTACATCTGTAGATTTTTCCTCAGGCGTTCTAACCACTCAGTGTGGGTCTCATCTTTCTTTTGTCTCTCATTAAATGCCTTATTAGTATTTTGCCCCTGAGGTACTGCCTCTCTTATTCCCTGTATGATTATTACCCTTAAATCCTGCATATTGGTTCGATGGTCTTGTTGCTGATGGTTCCAGTTGGGATCCTGCAAGGGCCACTCGGTACCAGCTAAGGGTCCCTGGGCATGTTGGGCGTCCCATATTCACATCCCTGCTCGTCTAATCATACCTCTCTCCTCAGCAGTAAACAGGATGCTTAATATAGATTGCAACTCCCCCCAGGTGTAAATACTAGGTCCCAGGAACTGGTCTAATCTTTCTGCCACCCCCAAAGGATCCTCTAAAAGGCTTCCCATCTCTTTCTTGAAGTCCCGTACATCTCCTGTGCTCAAGGGAACTGATACAAACCCTATAACTGGGGCAGGGCCTGGACCTCCCATGGGCATCTCCCGGAGAGGGTATAAATTATGTCCTCGAGCCCGTCCCCGAGTTATGGGTCCCTGTATGTCATCTATGGGCTCATGGTGATCTTCTTCCGGGGGTGGTGGTGCATTGGGGGGTGGTTGTTCCTCAGGGGGTACATATGGAGGGGGAACAAGGGGAACCTCCTCTTCCCTATTCTTCTCTTTCCGTTTTTCTTTTAGAGGGAATAGGAATGTGTCTATGCCAGGTCTAGTAATCCACACACTGGCATAATCACTTTCCTCCTTACTGAAGGGACATTTACTATTCACCCAAAGGGTTAACTTCTGCCTCACCCAATCCTCTAATGCTCCAAACATCGGCCAAAAAACTTTCCTAGATACCTCCTTTCCTCCCCACACTACTACACAGAAATGAATCATTTTAGCTTTGTCCTTATCCCCTGTGGTAGGATAAGATTCCCAATTGTCTAACATAAATCCCAGTGGACTATCCCTGGGTACCAGTGGAAGTCTCATGGGAGCCAGGGGCTTGCTCTTCCCGTGTCCCATCTTCTGGAGCGCCCTCAATCAATCCGTGCATGCATTCACTCGCTTCCCCTGATTCGTGGCTCACGCCCTCATGGGCAATGAGAACCGCACTACTGAGGGTCACATTCACTTGGGTTAGTGCCGAGCTGCCGGCCCCCCTCTCATTCACACACACACACGCTGCGCCTCCAGGAAACCTGACCCAGACCGAACGGTATCCCCACAGATTACTCACGCGTCCTGCGTCTTCGTCTGTACCTTTGTGCACAAAGTTTATAGGGTCTGCCGGCCCTCCTTTGCCTCTTATTCTGAATTTGGGTTCGTCGGTGCAGCGGTGATAGAAGCTGGACTATCTGGGCCGCCAATAAACAGGTGGCGGGGCTCCCCCCAGGTAGATCCAAAGCCTTTATCCTACCGTCTGCATCTGAGTCACGGCACCAAATTGTGATAAATTGCAAGGACAAAAATCACAAAGTCCAATTAGAATTTATTTAATTACAACGAGCAAGCAGGATAAGAGGCAAGAATCAGCGCTGGACGACAAGGGGGAGTCCCCGCTCCGCCCACTTGCCGCCGCCCAACTGGTCCCGGTCCCCCCTTTTTATAGTCCGCCCACCGCCGCTGACAGGTCCCCTTCGAGGTAAACAAGCACTCTGCGCATGTGTGTTGCTGTTGCCGAGGGGTTTCTTCCGACCCCCTGGTGATCGCTTGGCGGGAAACCTCTCAGGCAAGGCAGGCGGGAAAATCCTCTCAGGCAGGGCAGACCTCTGACCTGGGCTTCTGAAACTCAAAACTTATTAAAACACTTCTATTACCTTGTTTTAGTGAACAAAACATATTATGCCCTATCACAATCTCAACGTGGGGCTAGATAGAAAAGAATTATTTTAGACAAGATTTGGAAGTTAAAAATGGACCTTTTGAGAGTTTTAATCATTCAAGCATTTGGATGGCTGTTTTGGTCACGGACTTGTAAACTCATAACATATCACTGTATAGGGTTAACATTCCAGGGGGAGTAACCCTGAACCTGACCCTAGGTGGTCTTGACCCCTCCCCAGGTGATGATTAGCTTACTCCCCCTTCCTGTCTAAAGACCCATAAAAGCAGGGGGACTTCCTGGTTCACTCTCTCTGCACTTCCTGCTTCCTGCATACCAGCATCACCATTCTGTTCCTGGTTTGTCTTTGTTTTACCACATCCATGAGGCAGACAAAGCCATCACCATCACAATCTGGTTGTATTTATATGTTTTGTATTTGCTATCCCTTCCCTATACCCTTTGTAACTTCCCTATCTCAGACATCTTTTTGAGTTATTGTTAAACTTTTCTTTTTTAACTTCCAAATGGAGTGAGATTCATTTATTTGGGTGTGTTTACCTTTTCTCTCTCCACATCTAATTCCTTTCTTTTAGGAAAGAAAAGGGGAAGAAGGAAGGGCACATTATAAAATTGTTATTGGTTCTATTCAATTTATCTGAGTCTCTGGAAATTTGAACTAGAACCAAGACAATCATGTTTTCTGGATAATGATTGATATGGTTTGGGAATATTCTAAGACTTTGCCTATGCAGGTGCATGCATATTTTCTGAATTCTGTTGGAAATCTAACCATATTTGGGAATACTTCTGAAATATGAAACAACTCTGAGAATGTGTGCTGGGACATAGAAGGACTCCATCACCTCCCTGGGCAGCCTGTGCCAATCCCTGACCACTCTTGTGGCAAACAAATTCTTCCTAATCTCCAGCCTGACCCTCCTCTGGCACCATTTCAGGCCATTTCCTCTCCTTCTGTCTCAGGGTAATAGAGAGAAGAGCTCAACCCCCACCTCACTCCAGAGCGAGGAGCTCTTGAAAACTATCACTTTCTCACCTTTTTGGCACGATTGGCAGTTTCATTGTGGAGGGGTTTTTGTTTGTTGGCTTGGAGTATTTTTAGGGTTGGAAGGGGCCTCTGGTCCAATCCTGCTGCTAAAGCAGGGCACCCACAGCAGCTTGCCCAGCATTGGCCAGCTGGGGCTGGAATCCCTCCAGACAAGGAGACTCCTCAGCCTCTCTGGGCAGCCTGCTCCAGGGCTCCAGCACCCTCACAAAGAAGTCTCTTCTCACATTCAGCTGCAACCTCCTGGGGTCAGGTTAGAGCTCACTGCCCCATCTTCTGTGACTGAGCACCGTGCACAAGAGTCCGGCCCCATCCTCCTGGCCCCTACCCCTTCACTCCTCCTGAGCGTTCATCAGCTCCCCTCTCAGGCTGCTCTTCTCCAGGCTCAGCAGCCCCAGGGCTCTCAGCCTTTCCTCCTCACACAGCTGCTCCAGGCCCCTCAGCACCTCTGGCACCTCCACTGCACTCTCTCCAGTAGTTTCCTGTCTCTCTTCAACTGGCGAGCCCACAACTGGACTCAGCACCCCAGGTCTGGACTCGCTAAGACAGAGCACAGGGGCAGGAGAACCTCCCACAACCTGCTGCTCACGCTCAGCACGCGCCCCAGCATCCTGCTGGCCTTCTCAGCCACAAGTGCACACTGCTGGCTCCTGCTGAGCTTGGTGGCCTCTGCCTTTGCTTAGCTGCAGGGCTTCATTTGCAGCAGACCTCTTCAAAGGCAGCTCAGAACAACCCTCTGGGGCAGAGCTCCAAACCATGGCAAACCGGCACAGACAGACTGCAGAGATGCTTGCAAGTCTGACAGCCTCAGTGTGCTTCCATTCTCCAGTGCTGCCATGCAGCAAACCTGTGTCCTACGCACTTAGGAGCTCCACACGAGGAAGGACAAACTTCACCTCCTGCCAGCTGGAAAAGGCTAAGCTGCCCTCACCCTGCTGGCTGCCACGCTCCACACCGCAGCAAGGGGACGAGCGGCAGGGGCAGACCATGAGGACCGGCCGCGCTCACTTCTCTTTCCGTGCACATCCAGCTTCAGACATGTCCCCCTAGAAGCTGAAGAGTCTTCACCAGACTAAAAACAAGAGAAAAACAGCATCGAAAGAAAGCAAAGAGACGGGGGTGGATTACTGCCTCAGTTTCTGACTGCTGGGGGCTTTGGCCCCCACGTTTATGGAGTTCAAACTGAAGTTTGGGGAGCAGAGCAGAAATGTTCATTTAAGCCTCTTGATCTGCTCACACCGTGGAAAAAAAAAGTAGCCTTTCTCTGGTAAGGAAGTCAAAAAGGAAGGGACTGACGCTGGAAAAGGAGAGACTCAGAACAGACATTAGGAAGAAATTCTTCACAGAGAGGCTGGGGAGACACTGGCACACCTTGCCCAGGGAGGTCGTGGATGCCCTCTCTCTGGAGGCTGGTGCCAGGCTGGGCTTGATCCCTTCTCCCAGCTAACAAATTACAGCATGAGAGGAAATGACCTCGGGTTGCACCAGGGAAGGTTTAGATTGGACAGGAGGAACAGTCTCCTCCCCAGAAGAGTTCTTAGGCCCTGCAACAGGCTGCCCAGCACAGTACTGGAGTCCCCATCCGTAGGGGGAGCAGAAAGTCCTACAGCTGTGCTGCTCAGGGACATGGTTTAGAGGCGACCTGGCAGTGCTGGCTTAAGGGCTGCACTGGATGATTTGGAAGCTCTTCTCCAACAGGAACAACTCCATGCTTCTACTCGTCTGAATATGTGCAACTGACTGCCAGAAGGAGCACAAACTCTACAGAAAGCTTTACCTGACTGAGCCTCTTTTGCCCCCTGCGTCTCGTGGGGGATGTTCCTCAAGATCTGCTCCTCCTGGATGAGCTTGAGCTTGTCTGAAAAGGAAAGAGAAAAAAAGGAAAAAAGGAGAAAAAAAAAAGAGGAAACAAGGAAAAAAAGCAAAGAAAGAGAAAAGGAAAGAAAGGAGAAAAGAAAGGGGAAAAAAGAAAAGGGAAAAAATGAGAAAAAAGGATTTAAAAAAGGAGAAGAGGATAAAGGGAGGAAAAAAGGAAAAAGAAGGAAAACGTATTTAAAAAGGAAAAAGAAGGGAAAAAAGGGAAAAGAAGGGGAAAGAAGAAAAAAAAAGGAAAAAGGAGGAGTTTGAGCAGTGCTGTTATTCACAGCGGTGACTTACGCCGCTTGCGTAGCTGCCCTTAGTCACAGCAGCCACACGTACGCCATCTGCATAGCTTCCCAGAGACCCCCCCAGACACCTCTATATGACACCAGAACCCTTTAGATGCACCCAGATCCCACTTTGATAGCCCCAGACTCACCTCACATGTACACAGACCCCCTTCACAGGCTTACAGACCCTTTTTTGGAGAGCCCATAACCCCTCCAGATGCTCTCAGACTCCCTATACAAGGACCCAGATCCTCTCTGCCACCCTCAGAGACCCTCTGCACACCCCCAGACTGCCTTGACACCCTGCACGGGGCATGGCTGCAGGTCCCAGGCCCTCAGAGGACACTGAAATACAGAGCAAGACCTCCCTAAATCCTGAGGCACCCCAAAAACAACACCCCACAGCTCCACAGACGAGCCCAGATACTGTGAGGGCTCCACAGAGAACACCAAACCTCACTGAGAGCACCCCCAACTCCTCTGGGATCCTCCAGACACCCCCAGGAGCCCCCAGGGGAAGAGTGAGAGGCCTCACGCCCCCCTCAGATACCCACAAACCCCATTTTGATGCCCCCAGACCCCTTCAGATGCCCCCAAAAGACCTTTCGATAGCCCTCAGACCCCCTTGCTGCTCCCAAAACCCCTTTAGATGCCCTCAGATCACCTGTACATGCCAGCAGGGCAATGGCTGGCGGGTCCAGGCACGCCTGGACACTGAAAACCAGAGGGGCAGACCCCCAAATCCTCAGCTCCCCAAGCCCTGAGACTCCACAGCAGAGCCCACGTACTGTGGGGGGACCCCACGGAGACCCCTAAAGAGGTCACCGGGAACCACTCAGATCCCGCCCAAATCCTGTGACACCCCACAGAGGCCACACATCTTCACTGAGACACTGCCCAGATCCTTTGGGAACCTCCAGGAGTCCACGGGGGAAAATCCAGAGGCTTACAGATGCCTCTATATGCCCCACAGCCCTTTGGATGCCTCTCACCCCACCTTTCATATCCCCAGGCCTTTTGGATGCTGCCAGACCCAATTTAGGGGCCCGCACACCCCCTTAAGAGGGGCGGCAACACTGAGCAGCTTCGGGGTTACTGCCTGCCCCTGTGCCTGGTGTGCTGAATAGTCCCAAAGGATGTAAAATGGGCTTAAGCATGTCCTGTCTTATTTACCTGCCTGTCTGCATTGCAGCCAGAGGCGGGAAAACAGGACAAAGAAACCCAGGCAACCCTGTCTGGTTTAGTCTGCTTGCCTGAGAGGGGTTCCACGGGGACCATGCCCCTGTCGCATGCAAGGCCTATGCGCCCCCCATTTTTGGCAGACAACAGCCTGTGGGTTCTTCCATTTTTGGGTCTACTTGGGTGATTGCCAGAGGTGATTGGGTGACCGTGTGGCCAATGAGACCATTAGCCTCAGCCATTACCCTATCAATGGGGCTGAACAGGTGAATAAGGAGCTTGCATGCTCGTTCATTCCTCGCTCACCTGCCGCTCGCCCACCCCTCACCTCAGCCACCTCAGCCAGCAGCTGATTCCACTTTGCAGCCCACGTGGAATTTGCCACAGGACTTCTGTTGAATATTTTCCTGCTTATGTTTTGGGCCACGGCCATCAGGACTAGTGAGTATTCTTCATTCTTTGTTCAAGTTGCTAAAGGATTTTAATCAACCTCACAAGTGGTGAATGAAGCTGCCAGGCTCTCTATTAAAGACATTTTCTGAAGCCTTTCAAAATTCCATTGTACAGAGGCATTCTGTAAAATAGTTCTGCTAACAGCATCCAAGAACTTGTGTGGAGAGTTGTAAATAAGTTTGGAGGAATTATTTTGTGTCTATTAATAAATTACTTAATAACTTTTAAATCAGCCTCATTGCATTTTTCCCCAAACTCAGATTTGGGGACCCTCAAGGGTCATCTTGTCCAACTACCTGCAGTCAGCAGGGACACCTCCACTAGAGCAAGCTGCCCGGGGCACCATGTGTGCTTAGCAGCACCCTTCTGGTGTCTGTTTGCTGGGGGAGGAGAGCTGTGCTTTCCTGAGCATCCCTCTGCAACCTGTGCCCTGCTGTGAGATGTATCCAATTATTTGAATGAGCTTCTTGGGGCAGGACATGCTGAGTCATAGAATCATAGAATCAACCAGGTTGGAAGAGCCCTCCAAGATCATCCAGTCCAACCTATCCCCCAGCCCTAGCCAGTCAACTAAGTGCCTCATCCAGTCTTTTCTTGAAGTCCTCCAGGGACGGTGACTCCACCACCTCCCTGGGCAGCCGGGTCCTCTCTCTTCACCAGTGCTACCTGCAGTCTCTTCCACCTGAAACCCACCTCAGAAGACAGTGAAAACCTGCTTTAGCCTGGAAAGTGCTGCAAGGTAGAGGAGAAATCTCTTTGTACTGCAGCCAGGGCCTACCTGCCTCTTCAGCATCAGGTGGCAATCCAGGGGCTGCTGACTGGCAGGGCAGGGATGTGCCCAGAGCAGAGGTGATGCATTTGTCTTTGATGAGGGAGATCTCAACCACCACTCCTGGATTTCACCTGCTACTGATGTGCCCCTTGGCCACGTTAGCTGAAGAGATGAAGTCTTAATTAGAGAAAGGATTGTGCTTTTAGGTAAGGAGAGGTGGGCGTAGACGGGAGTGTTTCCTTACCTCCTCACCTTCTTTGTGCCCTCTGAGCACCTAAGCTGTCTTTGGGCTGACCTGCACATGGGATGGAGGGTGCAAAACGCTCCCGAAGGCTGTTGTGGGGCCTGAGAGGCAGGCAAAGCTGCAGTGCAGGTGGCACACGTCTTGGGCTGCACATCCAGCAGGAGGGATGCTGAGGAAACACCTTTCTCCTGTTTGCTTCTCTCCCCCTCCTCCAAGCAGGGAATGCAGCCCCTATCCCCCATCTTTCCCTCCATTCCTGGTGTGTAGGAGTATTCTTTTTTAACTGGCAGGCTGAATATTTTAAACAAACACTGCTTAAAATCTGTACTTCATGGGCAAAGCTTCAGAAGAGGAGATCCATCATCTCCTGCTGCTGAGGGTGGCTCTCCAGCAGCCCCCACTGCTGTTTCCACTCACCTGGCACAAAGGATCAGCCTTGGACAAGGCAGCCACTGAGCCACCAGAACATCCCCAGCTCTGAATGAAGAGCAACTAGATTGTAGTCTCTTGCAGTCAGGAGCAACACTGACCTCTTGGCCAGCATCTGCCCCCAGGAGGGAGCCCTGTCCACCAGCTACTTTGGCTGGGAGCAGCTAGCTGAGTCCCAGGGTCTGACTCAGAGCTGGACTATTTCAGCCTGCACAGCTCCTGGAGTGCAGGGTTGGGAATCTACAGCCTTTCATCAGCCCGTCTGAGTGTTCAATGCTGGCTCCTGCTCGGGGTGCAGCAGCAGCTTTGTGGCACCTTCCACCTTTTCCTAACAGCCACTTCTGGTGTTTGGGCCAGGTCCTTTGGTGCAGCTTGCAGCTCCCATCTCTCCCCCTGCTTGGCACTTTCAGCTGCAGCTGCTCCTTACTCTTCCTGCAGCCCCAGAATTCTTGCAGGAATGCTTGGGCTGGAGATTTCTGTGTCCAGAAAGACGCCCTGACCTTGGTCCTGGGGGGGTCTGACCCAGGGAAAGGAAGAAGGTGAGTGAAGAGGTGCTGATGTCCATTTTTCAGGGTCACTGCAGGGACAAGAATCTGAGAAGGAGTCTATATGGGCTTGGAGTTAAAAGTTCAGGGAGACAGGCCACAAGCAAGGAGTTTGAGCCTGCAGAGACTAAACTCCTAAGGCTGGGAGGCCAGACAGGACCCAAACTTGAGCTTAACAACACTGCTGGACAGCGGCAGACCCTCAGGGCACCAGGAGAAGACCCTGCCTCTTGCTGTCCTTCTCTTGTCTGTACCCCTGCATGCTCCTCAGAGCTGCATGTGGGAGGAACCCAAGCTTAGTGGTTAATGGGAGTGAAGAAAATTGTGCTTCAATTTACTAAGTTGCTGCTCTTTCCCATTTCCAGGACCATCTTTGTGTGAGAAGGTGTGATGGTTTGGGTGTTCCCCACCCCCCCACACTTTAGAAATCACCCAGACTAGACTCAGCCGGCTCTGGGAATATAAATGAAGCTATTTATTTACAGCTAGCACAATATACAAGCAGCTATTTACAGTATATACAATTATATACAGAAATAGACAAGATAAAAGGTGATACAGAAGCACAACTCCCCTCTCAGAAACCTGAGTCCCCAGGAGGGACTCTCAACCACCGCCGCACCTTCCCCCTGCCCCTCTCAACCTTACCCCAGTCCTAAAGAAGAATAGAGGTTCAGCCAAGAGGTTATGAAGCAAAGGTGGGTTAGGGAGATGCAGCTCAGTCAGAAGCCCGAGGCAGAGAGTGTTATCTAATGTTTTCCTTTCTTCTTCAGCAAGGGGCGTAGACATCACCATTGTTTCCCTTTCACAGCCTATGATCTAGTTCTTCTCACCAAGACATTCTAGCTTGCTTCAAACTAGCACAGAAGGGTTTTGATTTACTAGATGTGGAGACTGAATCTCTATCGATCGCATCTGCCCTATGGCCTCAGCACCCTGGGAGGAGGCACAGAGAGAGAGAGCAGTCTGCAGAATCACAGACTGCATCGGGTTGGAAGGAACCCTCCAAGTTCATCTTGTCCAACACCCCTGCAGAGAGCAGCTGGGAGCAAGGGTTCTGCAAAGGGTGGGTGATGTTGGGGAGCACGTGCATGTTAAGTGTGCACTCACACACGTGTGGTGGGGACACATGTCATTAAGGAAATGTGAGTGCAAGGTGCAGGATGTGGAGGCTGTGAGTGGCAGAACCGCCACAGCCTCACTAAACTCTCATGTCCAAATTCAATGTCAGATGTGCATTTGAGGTCTGTGTTTTCAGGCCCATTATGCAGCAGTCAGGAAGAAGTAGGTGGGTGGGCGTGCTGAGGGAACGCAGCAGACAAAACAAGCCCCAATGCCTGCTGAGTGACAAAAAGCCCAGCGGGCTGAGGAGGAGCTGGTGACAGAAGTGTATGCAAGGCAGTGATGGGCTGGCGGTTTGGCTCTGGAGGGTGAGCAGCCTTTGCTCTTTGCTGGAGCATAGCACAGCAGTTTGCCCTTTCATGACTCATTTTCTAGTCAGGGAAACTGAGACATGGGGAAAGAACATGAACATTTCACCTAGCAAATCCCTTCTGGGGATAAGGCAGAAGGCATAGCACAGGGCTGCTGCTAGGTACAAACTGCAAGGGGCGCAGCACTGCTGCGCAGCTGTCCTGCTCTTGAAGGTCTTCTCAGTCCAAGAGTCCCCTCTTTGTAGGCTCTGAAGCACAGCAAGCCACCCCTCCCTTCCTCCAGAGAGGGATGCAGCCGGCCCACCCCTCTGTAGTAGGGACAGCAATGCTGAGAGGCAGCTGGGCAAGCTGAAACTTCATTTTCAAGTTTAATGAGCATTATTTCTCACTCCTGCTGGCAAGCACTTTCCAAACACCCAAGACACACAAAGGAAAATCCACTGGTTTCAATTTACATATACACAAATTAAATTTCATAATTCTACCTAGGAGTTGGTTTTATTTTCTAGAAGCCTTTACATATCATAGAGGAGACGGGGGGGCATTTCCAAGTCTCTTTTACACATCAATACCACTCTTGTATACCTAGATTAAAAAGGAGAGCTTTTGATCTGTTGGAACACCACAGGCTAACACTTACAGGGTTTAATGTTTTTAATGCTTGCCAAGGATTCTCAAGCATTGCAAACATCTGAGGCTGCAAGTAGCCTTTTCAGGAGGCTGCCCCATGCCTCACTCACCTGCTCCTCTGCTGCATCATCACTCCCCTGCCATGTGAAAGACAGCAGAGTTTCTGTCTCCAGGCAGATGAGACTCCCAATTCCTTTCACACCTCCTACAGAGACATTCTACAAAGCCAGCATCTCTTCTTAGAGGGATTGCAGAATGCAGCTGGATAGCAGAGAGAATCGGTCAGGGCTGAAAGGGACCACAAAGATCAGCCAGTTCCAACCCTCTGCCATGGGCAGGGACACCCTACTCTAGAGCAGGCTGGTCAGAGCCTCATCCAGCCTGGCCTTAAAAACCTCCAGCCATGGGGCCTCAACCATCTCCCTGGGCAACCCATTACAGGCTCTCACCACTCTCATGCTCAACAACTTCCTCCACACGTCCAGTCTGAATCTCCCCACCTCCAGCTTTGCTCCATTCCCCCTAGTCCTCTCACTACCTGATAGCCTAGGAAGTCCCTCCCCAGCTTTTTTGTAGGCCACAGGGGGCTTCAGATACTGGAAGGCCACAAGAAGGCCACCTTAGAGCCTCCTCTTCTCCAGCTTGCACAGCCCCAACTCTTTCAGTCTGTCCTCAGAGCAGAGCTGCTCCCACCCTCTGATCATCCTCGTGGCCCTCAGCACAAACCATCCAGTACTGCTCTCTCTGCTTTAACTAGCACCAAGTTTTCAGGAATGCTGCAGATACTTACACACATTGCCCTAAGATGTGTATCAGATCCCTTTATCCTCACAGGCACCCAGGGTATCTCCCAACTCTTCCAGATGTTGAGGCTCAGGCTCAGGCAGCCACAGCTTCCTTCTGCTACAACAGACCATTGGAACGGAAACAAAATCCAGTTACCTGTCCTCTGAGAGAGTGCTGCAAGTGAGAAGCAACAGCTCTGCAGTTGGAAAGTAGAAAGGAAGGCACATTAAATACATCTCAGAAGTAAAACCATGTTAAAAACCACACAAGCACACACCAAAAGCCTTTTACAGGGAGCACAGCCTCGACCTTTAACCCAGCACATGCTAAACTCCCCTGGCACTCTCCGGTTTTTTGTCTCCACTGCCATCATTTCATAATCAAGAACTAAAGGCTTCACTGCACAAACACCAACTACACTCTGGCAGAGTCTGCTCACACAGTCCTTGAGAACAAAGGGGTCCAGGATGGTTGCACCTACTTTAAACAGGAGCTCTTGAAGGCACAGGAGCTGGCAGTTCCCATGTGCCGAAAGATGAGCCGGCAGGGAAGGCGACCAGCATGGATGAGCAAACAGCTCCTGAAGGAATTGGGGGAGAAAAAGAGGGTGTATCACCTTTGGAAGGAGGGGAAGGCTTCTCCTGACATGTTTAAGGAGGTAGCCAGATTATGCAGGAGAAAAATTAGAGAGGCTAAGGCCCAGCTAGAACATAGGCTGCCACTTCTGTGAAGGAGAATAAAAAGCACTGTTATAAATGTATCAGTGCTAAAAAGAAGGGCCAGAAGAGCCTCCACTGCTTACTGGAGCAGGAGGGGAACACTATAACTGACGACAAGGAAAAGGCTGAGGTCCTGAATGCCTTCTTCACCTCAGTTTTCAGCAGTAAGGAGGGAGGAGTTCAGGGCAAGTGGCCTCTTGAACTGGGGGATGGGGTCGGGGAGCAGTGTGTTGCCCTGGAAATTCCTGAGGAATTAGTTCAGGACCTGCTGAGCCACCTGGACACCCACAAGTCCATGGGACCAGATGGGATCCATCCTAGGGTGCTGAGAGAGCTGGCAGCTGAGCTGGCCAAGCCGCTCTCCATCATTTTCCAGCAGTCCTGGCTCACCAGAGAGGTCCCAGGAGACTGGAAACTGGCCAAGGTGATCCCCATCCACAAGAAGGGTCAGATGGAGGAACCTGGGAACTACAGACCTGTCAGCCTGACCTCAGTGCCAGGGAAACTGATGGAGAAGGTTATCTTGGGGGTGATAAGAGCGCACCTGAGGGATGGCAAAGGGCTCAGGTCCAGCCAACATGGATTTAGGAAGGGCAGATCCTGCCTCTCCAATCTGATCTCCTTCTATGATCAGGTGAGCCGCTTGGTGGATGTGGGGAGGCCTGTGGATGTGGTCTATCTGGACTTCAGCAAGGCCTTTGACACTGTCCCCCACAGCAAACTGCTGGCTAAGCTGTCAGCCCATGGCTTGGATGGCAACACTCTGTGCTGGGTTAGGAACTGGCTGGAGGGACAAGCCCAGAGAGAGGTGGTCAATGGTGCCATTGGCAGACGGTCACTAGTGGTGTCCCTCAAGGATCAGTGCTGGGCCCCATCCTCTTTAACATCTTCATAGATGATCTGGATGAGGGCATGGAGTCAGTCATCAGCAAGTTTGCAGATGACACTAAGCTGGGGGCAGATGTGACGGAGTTAGAGGGCAGAAGGGCTCTGCAGCAGGACCTTGACTGCCTGGACAGATGGGCAGAGTCCAAGGGGTTGGCCTTCAGTAGCTCCAAGTGCAGGGTGCTGCACTTTGGCCACAACAGCCCCAAGCAGAGATACAGGCTGGGGTCGGAGTGGCTGGAGAGCAGCCAAACAGAGAGGGCTCTGGGGGTGCTGATTGATACCTGCCTGAACATGAGCCAGCAGTGTGCCCAGGAGGCCAAGAGAGCCAGTGGCATCCTGGCCTGCATCAGGAATGGTGTGGCCAGCAGAGGCAGGGAGGTCATTCTGCCCCTGTACTCTGCACTGGTTAGATCACACCTTGAGTGCTGTGTTCAGTTCTGGGCCCCCCAGTTTAGGAGGGACATTGAGATGCTTGAGCGTGTCCAGAGAAGGGCAACGAGGCTGGTGAGAGGCCTCGAGCACAGCCCTACGAGGAGAGGCTGAGGGAGCTGGGATTGGTTAGCCTGGAGAAGAGGAGGCTCAGGGGTGACCTTCTTGCTGTCTACAACTACCTGAGGGGTGGTTGTGGCCAGGAGGAGGTTGCTCTCTTCTCTCAGGTGGCCAGCACCAGAATGAGAGGACACAGCCTCAAGCTGTGCCAGGGGAGATTTAGGCTGGAGGTGAGGAGAAAGTTCTTCCCTGAGAGAGTCATTGGACACTGGAATGGGCTGCCCGGGGAGGTGGTGGAGTCGCCGTCCCTGGGGCTGTTCAAGGCAAGGTTGGACGTGGCACTTGGTGCCATGGTCTAGCCTTGAGCTCTGTGGTTAAGGGTTGGACTTGATGATCTGTGAGGTCTCTTCCAACCCTGATGATACTGTGATACTGTGAGTACAGGGAAAGAATAACCTCCCTTGTCCTGCTGGCCACACTGTTTGTGATCCAGGCCAGGATGCCACTGGCACTGGATGTCCTGGCCTTTCCCAGTTCTTGGTGAGGTACTCCTCTATTTTAGAACCCAATCTGCCCTCTAGCTAACACACTGTGGCTCAAGCCAACAGCAATGTGAACTCTCTAGTGTCCCTTAAGACACTAGAAAACAAAACATGGGAGAGCTCTACAGGGATAGAGTGGACACCAGTAGCCATTTTGTTGTGCTTGAGAAAAATAACCCTACCAAGTTGCTGAAGGACTCTGCTGTGTGAGAGCTGCTCTTCCTTCTTTTCAGGATTGCTGCTTCCACTGGGCTGGGCTCCAGCATAAATGGACCATCAGCCTTTTAAGTTCTATCCTCCCAGCTGCATGATGGAGAACTATGACCTCCCTGCTATGGACCTGAAACCTGACTGATCACAAAGGAACCTGAGCAGGCTGTGAGATGAGAGGGTAAGAAAAATACCCATCTCTCTGCAATGATAATTGGAGTCAGAAAGGAGTTTTTGCTTGCTGTCCTGTTGAAGGTTGTAGGTTCAGAGGCTGACCAAGGGAAGCACAGCCCCCTTACCTATATTAACAGCTGACTCACTTCTGAAATAAAGATCTTAGGGCAAGACATTGCTTGGCTGGCAAAGAGAATTAAGACATTGCCCTCAGTGCCTTAGCACCTGCTTGGAAAGTGAGGTTGAAATCAGCCATAATTGCACACAAATGCCAATCACCCTAAAGACAAAGCTGTACACATCACTAGATGCTGTCCCTGAAATGTTTATCAGCACCAAATATTCCTGATAGAAACAAAATTGCACCTTCATCCTTTTCAGGAATTTAACAAAAAGAGAACATAAAAAGTGATCACAATAGGCACTACTGGTCAGATTCAACAGCAGCAGAGAGAAGGCGAGCCAAGAGACAGGCACTGCCTACAGGGCAGCAACAGCATTTGGCCCTCTGGGTTTTGCACCGGCACTTCCCAGGCCCTGGAGGGCAGCAGCTGCTCGTTACTGGATTGAACCATTTTCCTGGCACTCAGAATGCACACGATAGACCCCACTCCTCCACCTGCTGGAAACAGAAACATGGGAATTACCCCAGGTCAAGGTACCTACAGTCTGAAACCACCGATCAGAAAGCCTTCCTGCCTGTTTCAAATGAGCATCTCCCCCCCCCCATTTACACTACAAGTCACACAGCTTAGCTTTAATTGCATGTGATAACCAGCAGCTCTCCCTCTTTTGTAGGTTCAGGCTCTGGCTGTGCTAGCAGCTTCCTGAGTCAAAGGTGATGACGGCATTTGTGGCTCCTCAGTAGTTCAGTGCCAACTACATCTACATGCTGCCAGCTCTGGGTCAGACACAGGCACCTGGTGATGTGTGGAGTTAGCCAGGACACAACAACACACCAGCAGCCCAGGTAGGAGAACACACAAAACCTGATCTGGCACCAAGTTAAAGTGTAAGATTAAATCAACAAAGGACACAGATGTTTTAACATCAGGGAATACCCTAAACCTAACTTCCTTGGCTTCTTAAAGTCACACCTGGCAAGGTTAGTGGGGTTATAGAAACAAAAAAGGATTTGGAAGGAGTGTCAGGGGTTAAGGCTGTAAAAAAGATCACTGAAGTGAGAACTGGTTTTGTTCTAGCTCAAATCAGGACAAGGTGTAAGCCATGAGTGAGTTGGTCCCTATTCACCTTCACTGCCTGGTTCTTTCTGTTGATGGGAGGGTTCTTCAGAGATGCCTGGAGTGCAGCCATCATGTTCCCTGTGATAAATGGTTAAGGACCAGATACCAAGTATTTAGGAAGCAACAGAAGCAGCTGCAGGGTAGCAGGACCTGTAGCTGGCTTCTGTATGACTAAAAATACTGAACGGCTCAGTGGCTGCAATGATTCCCTCAACAGCCAACACAGTCAGCACTGTCAGGCTGCAATCAGCAGGCCACCTGAGGAAGGAGCAGCACCAAAAAGAAGCTGCACACTTCCAGTGTTGGATCATACCTCTTGAGTTTTTCACCGCTCGAGGATCCAGGTAAAATATATCATTCCCCACCACGACTGCAATTCGTAGCCCTCCACATCAGGCCTCAGGGACAGCAACTTAGCAGTGGCTGTCGGCAAGAGCTAGCAGCCAGGCAAGGAAGCCAGCGGCGGGCACATGGAGCACTCCTTTCCTTCCCGGGAAAAAAACTTTCCTCTATCCTTCTTGCCCCTCCCACATACGGCAGCCCTGGGCCGCCGTGATGGAGAGGAAGCGAGGCTGGCTTCCTTCTCTCAGTGCCGGTCGCTTCTCCTTTCAGCCTTATAGCCCTTTCTCCTGCCAGCCCTGGATCGCTGCCTCCATCACTGCCTCAATCAGCCTAGATCGCGGCCTACCTCCTGTCAGGCCACGGCCCCTTTCCGGGCATGGACGTTCCCATACCAGAGAGCAGCACAGGTCCCGCTTGCCCCTCACCTCCCTCCTCCTCGTCCACAAACTTCTTCTCGTCGCACTCATGCACAGCCGCCCGGCGGAACGGCGCTGCCGACATCGCACGCTTGGCCGCGCCCACCGCCGCCAACGGCGGAGCCCCACACGCACCCGCGAGGCGAGCTGCCATTGGTCGGCCGCGATGTGCGTCACTGGCCTGGGGTGGGGCTCCTGCTGCCAGGGAGACCGGTAACGCCTTCACCGTCTGGGCTTCTGCTTGCGAGCGTCCCTGGCGATGTCGTGCTGCTCGGGCTTGACTTGCGGTGCTCCCGAGTGGCTTTTTTTCGGCGGGCTTTGGTCCTTGGTTTGCCGTGGGGTTTGCTGGTTTGTGGTGAGGTTCTGTGGTGAGTGGTTTGGTGGTTTATGGTGGGGTTCCGTGGTGTGTGGTGAGTGGTTTGCCAGTGGTTTGGTGGTTTGTGGTGAGGTTTGGTGGTGTGTAGTGAGTGCTACGCCAGTGGTTTGTGGTTTGTTGTGTTTGGTGGTGTGTGGTGAGTGGTTTGGTGGTTTGTGGTGAGGTTCTGTGGTGTGTAGTGAGTGCTACGCCAGTGGTTTGGTGGTTTGTTGTGTTTGGTGGTGTGTGGTGGTCTCTTGTGATTTGTTATGAAGTTTGGTGGTGTGTGGTGAATGGTTTGGAGGTTTGTGGTTTCTGAAGTATGTGGTGGCTTCTTTTGGTTTGTGGTAGGTGATTTGTCTGGCCCGAGCCCAGCTTCACCTGTGCAGTCTCACTGTGTGAAGTCTGTGTGCCGGTGTCCACTTTCATCTTTTGGAAGCCAGCATCTCCTAGCGGCAACTTCTGCGCAACCAGTCCCAAGCCAAGATGTCATGCTTCAACGTTGGCTCGTTTTTCAGAAAGGTATGAGCAAGGCAGGACCCTGCCGACCTCTCCCATGATTTTCTGGGCAGAAAGAGCTCACATATCACCCAACAGAGTGTCAGTACAGTGCCCTGTGGTTAGTAAGTATGGTTTAGTCCTGGATTTAGAAGACTGAACACTATATTACTACTAGACTGTAAACCAAATAAACCAACCAAGCAACAAAACCTCAGTACATAACTGGTTCTGTACTTTTTGACAAAGTAAAGTAATCATCACAGGATCATTTTGGTTGCTAATAAACCTCAAAGGTCATCAAGTCCAACTGTCAACCCAGCACCACTGTGCCAAATAAACCATGTCCCAAAATGCTATGTCTACACGTTCTTTGAACACCTCCAGGTACTGTGACTCCAACACTTCCCTGGCAGCCTGTTCCAAGCCTTGACCACTCTTTCAGTACAAAAATGTTTCCTAACAGCCAATCTAAACTTCCCCTGGTGCGGTCATTTTCTATCCTTCTCTCAGTTCATAGTGGGAAGAAGAGACCAACACACCCCTCACTACAGCTCTCAGCTTAGAAAGCTTCTTGTGATCAAATTGGGTAACATTTTAGTGATAAGACAAGAGGAAATAGCCTCAAGTTGTGCCAGGCAAGGTTACAGAATCATTGGATCATAGGGGTGAGAAGGGATCTCATACAGTCCAACCCCCTTGCTACCATAGGGGAGTCATTATAACATAGAATTTTCCCTTCATCTTATACTAAGAAGTCTTAATGGGATTCAAAGTATCCAACTGAAGCCCTTAACTCCCAGAAGTGACTTTACAAATGATTTAGAACTCTCCCATTTTTGTGTAGGCATTTTGGGAATTCCCCTGAAATCTCTGGAGCTGCTTGGCTCTCAGGCATCTGATTCAGGTGCTGGAACAGGTCCATAGAAGGTCAGCAAAGCTGGTGAAGAGTCTGGAGAACAGGTCCTGTTCACAGCAGCTGAGGGAACTTTTTTTCTTTTTAGTCTGGAGAAAAGGAGGCTGAGGAGAAACCTTCTTGTTCTCTACAACTCCCTGAAAAGATGTTGGAGCCAGGTGGGTGTCAGGCACTTTTCTCCAGGAACAAATGATAGGACAAGAGGAAATGGTCTCCCATTGCACCAGAAGAGGTTTATGTTGGACATTAGGAAAAATTTCTTCCCTAAAAGGGTTGTGAAGGTCTGGAGCAGGCTGCCCAAGACAGCTAAGAATGCCCCATTCTTAAAAACCTTCAGCTGTTGAGGTGATGGCTTTTTAAGGTCATGATGAGGACCAAGCAATTCTCATGCTTTTAGTCAGCACATTCTGGATCACTTCAGTATTAGACAAACAAACTAAATGCACAGCAGCCAAACAACCAGGTCAGTTCACTCCTGACAGCACAGCTCAGTCCTGGTTTCCTAGCTTAAGATAACAGTCCTTGCTTTCACACGTTCCTTGCTTTCCTCATGTTAACAGCTGCAAGTGGTAACAGCCTCTCAAACCAGCCCCTCTCCTGAGATAACGTAGTAAGACTTTGTGTATAAACATGTAATGCACTGGCTGTTAGCATGGAGGTTCAGGTCTGAACTCTCTGCTCCAAGCCTTACTCCTTTATGGTAATCTCTGCACTCAACTTCTCTCCCCAAACCCAAACCCTGAGCTATGGATAGAACTCAGGAGGCAAGTTAAAGTAGACATTTTGAAACCACTAATTTAAGTTGCCAGAGCTAGAAAGGGAGCTTGGGTGTGTATCACCATGCCCTTGGTTGCGAGCTCTGCATCTAATGAACCTGACTGAGCATCTACCTTATTTGTGTGATGACCTTATCCTGTTGCTATGCTTCACAACAGAGAAACATAATGGACATTACAAGTCAGGTACATAACATCTGTGACCACAAAAAGAGTGAAACAGTAGTAGAAGCACTGACATGGAGGTGAGGGGTGTTTAAGGTCATGACGAGAACCAAGCTACTGTCACATTTTTAGTCAGGTACATAGCACTTGTGACTCCAGAAAGAGTGAAAAAGTAGTAGAAGCACTGATGTTACAAAATGAACCAGTGTGTTTATACACAACTAATGTGACCTGGGAAGGAACCCCTGGGAAACAACATGGTCTTGTTTTAGTTGCCTGTCGCGGAGGAGTTGGTCTGGATTTGGGGGAATGAAGACCTTTAGTATAGTAACAAATACATTTAGGGCCATGAGAAATGATCAGAGAGCTGAAACACCTCTACTATGAGGGCAGACTGAGAAAGTTGGGGATGTTCAGCCATTTTTTTGACAAGAAAGGTGATGAAACACTGGCCCAGGTTGCCCAGAGAGGTGGTAGATGCCCTATTCCTGGAACCCCGTCACGTTGGACAGGGCCGTAAGTAACCTCCTCTAGTTGCAGACTCCCCTGCTGCCTGCAGGGAGATTGAACTAGCTGACCTTTAAAGGTCCCTTCCAACCCAAATCAGTCTGTGGTTCTCTACTGACTCACCAAGTGAAAACAAAAGCACTGCTTTAAAGGACAGGAGCTTCTTTATCAAGTTACCTTTGGGCTGTGTAGGCCTTCACAACCTTTGGTATCCTATTAGATATTTCTTACTCATCAGAAAATTACAGAGCTTTGTGAGGCTTCTCTCAATGGAAGGCAACAGCCCTAGGAAGAAAAGACACCAAACAGCACACAACAGACACATACACATATGTATGTGTACATAACCCCCCTATTGTTAAGGAAACATCTGGGGGCAAAGCTTTATTCCTGTGTCAGCACTAACCACCTTCCTGGCAGGAGGAATTTAGAGTAACTCCTAGGTTCCACTGCAGTCGCCTCAGCCGAGAAGCTACAATCCCGCTGCAGTCGTGGTTGTAACTTGAGGCTGTTTGTATTTCACTGGTAGAAGCTGGCTTAATGGCAACAAATGAATTAATCACAGGAGGTAACTGGAAGATGCTGAGGTTGGGGGGTTAGGTTTGAAGGGTGTGGCACTGAACTAGGTCATGTCCAGAAACACCTGCAGCACCGATTTTCTTCATCTACAGGTATCCTCATTGAGGGAGCTTTGGGTGTGTAGTGTAGTGAAGCAGGAGAAGCAGACATGCTGCCTAGGTTACTGGTTTAGCACACTGCTACAGCTCTAACGTCAGAGAACAGAGGAATTCAAGTGAACTAGAAAGGGAGCTTGGTTGTGTGCCACCATGCTGCGGTTGTGAGGGGCTGCATTGCATCTAATGAACCTGACTGAGCATAAGCCTTATCCTGTCACTGTGCTTCACAACAGAGAAACATAATGGACATTAGAAGTCAATGTATTGCTAATTACATTTCATATTTGTTTTCAAACAGCCATGGAAGATATTCCATTGCATAACAACACCTGAGCAAGACAGGGAGTGTCCAGCGAGGCTGGAGAAGGCAAGTCACCATTGTACAGACTGGTCTGTTGGAGTATGGGGTACTTCAGAGGCAGAAGTAGCAAAAACAACTCAAACCAGCACACAAACAACTCAGCCCCTCCCCACCCCCCCCCAGATCCCAGCCTCCCCAAACCTGGATTTCATTGCACTTGAAAGATAGAAATCTCATTTAGAGGTTGCTGTGGCAGGCAGGAAAGCCCTGGAATGTTAATTGTTTCAGTGGAACGTATGATTCAAAAAACATAATATGGGGACCAGTTGATCTATTTCTAAGGTTAATTGTCCCCTATTTCTTTACAATTCTCTTCTCCTCTCTGCAAATCTAAACAGCACTCAAAAGAAAGTGGCAGTAGGAGTCTGATCTGGTAATGCCTACTTTCCTCTGTAGCAGGGTAATAAAATCCTTGTAGGATTTGGTGAAATCAGTTCAAATGAGGGTAGCATTCAGGAAAGCAGGAGATCAGCTGAATTCTTGCTTCACTTGAATTATTTCCCTTTTTACCCAACAAAGAGTCAAAAAAATGACAACTCTGATCACAAGCAGCACTTCCTCAAGGAATTCATGCAGGGACTATGAGAGCAGCCAAGTAGCAAGAGCAGTAGTCAGAGGGATTTCTGTTTAGCTGGGGCATGCTGCGCCCCAAAGCTGGGAGTGGAGGGAACCCAAGGCAGTAGTTAAGGGAATATTTAGCTGGCCTCCACATCTGTGTGGGAGCCCAAAGAGTGGTAAGTGATGGGAGGTCTTGTTGTACCTTGGAGACGTGAGACAGGATGGGAGTGTGGAGATAGCAAAGTGCTGCTGTGGAAAAGTGAAGTGTGTATAAACCTCTCAATAAATAGCTGCTGGTTCCACAGTTTGAGGCCCCTTTGGCCCATCTGTGGCCATGGTCACCTCGTGGTCTATCAGCTTGCATTTCATCTCCCCGTGTTGAGACAGGCAGGCTCTGGAATCAACATAGCGCACAATAGGTGCAGGTATAGCAACAGGGAGTCTTTAACAAGTGTTGAGCTACATTGGTTCAAGTGGGTTGCTTCCCAACAGCCACGGAAGGTGTGGTGGTGGAGGCCTCACAAAGGACGGCAGAAGACTGCAGCAGAACTGCAGCAAGAAGAGGAGTGTCCAGCGAGGCTGGAGAAGGCAAGTCACCATTGCACAGGCTGGTCTGTCAGAGTGTGGGGTATTTCAGAGGCAGGAGCAGTAAAAACAACTCCAGTTGAGTCAAATGCATGTGCTCTTTCCCACTGTCTCCCACTGCATTAAGTTACTGCCACTTTCTTCTTATTATTCAAGAACTCTTCTTTGGAGACTACCATCCCATGTAATGATAGTGGCCCTGGTGCACCGCACCACGATAAAGCTTTTACTTCAACACAGAAGAATTATTTGTCTTTGGTGTTACATTCCTTGGGGAGGGATACCCATTTCATGTCTGTCCTTTTCAACAGCAGTTTGTTCTGGAACTGCTTCACATGCCTGCTGGGCTAGCTACATGAATTCAGTGAAGGCTCTTCTAGTTTTGCACCTCAACATTATGACGTGGAAAGGCATTTTGCAAAATCCGAAGCATTCAAACTGCGCTGCTCAGTTTCACAGGAGAAATCAAGAGATTGGAAAATCTAGACCTTGATTTGTATGCTATGACACGTGTCAGTCAGACTGAAAGCCTTTCTCTGTTTCAGCACATTTTGGTTTAGACAACCTAAGTGCACGGCGGGGCAAACCATCAGCTCAGTCCTGGTTTCTTAGCTTAAAATAACGTTCCTTGCTTTCACATGCTTCCTCATGTTAACAGCTGCAAGTGGTAACAGCCTCTCGAGCCAGCCCCTCTCCTGAGATAACTGGTAGGAACACTTTGTGTGTAGATGTGTAATGCACTGGCTGTTAGCATGGAGGTTCAGGTCTGAACTCTCTGCTCCAAGCCTTACTCCTTGAATGGTAATCTCTGCACTCAACTTCTCTCCCCAAACCCAAACCCTGAACTATGGATAGAGCTCAGAAAGCAAGGGGTTTTGAAACCACTTGGCTTGAGATCCTCATGTTCACATGCTGATGTCTACAGCTTGTTTGAGAAGGTGGTCATGGCTCATACAGGCTTGTCTGTGAGCAAAGAACTCCACAGAAGAAAAAGAAGGGGTTGTGGGTTTAGTCTGTGTCCAAGGAGGTAGGTGGGAAATACGATGGGCCATAACCTCTTGGTTACAAAAGCCATATGAGAACCTTTTCTTCTGGAATAGGAAGAGTCATTCTCTTCCTATTCCAGAGGTAAAAATACTCAGCATTTGTTTGCTAATGGTAAAATGGGTAGGAATGCTTTCCCCTTGCCTCCTGTTTTCCATCTCCTCAGACCAGGACCTCAGCCCTGTTCTCTTTCCCATCCCTGACTTCACAGCCCATGGCTCTGCTCCTCACAGCTCCTCTGTTTATCACCTGTTTCTTACCTGCTGCTACACAGCTGCACATCTGTGAGAAATGAACTCAGTGTAAAATTTAAGTGTAACAGGTTTATTATAAACAAAGGCAAACAGTGCTGGGTGCATAGCAAATAACAACACTGCTAGAGGCACACACTAACAACAGGTGCCAATGCTTACATAGGATAAGGACTAGAGAGCACTGTATGAGTGTGACACATACTCATGAATATTCTTTTACATGTCTTTTAAGCACTACTCCTAACACCCCTTAGCCCCCACGCCTTAGTCCTTTCCATCAAAACAACAGCTGCTCTTCTTCATAAGGTGAACTTGCCCTCTTGTGTTTCCTTTGTACATCAACCAGAGGGGCCTCCTGGATCCTCCCGACGCTCACTGCAGCGCCCTTATCTTCGGTTCTGGATGCCCTGGCAGCTCCTAACATCTCCGTCTCTCTCGTTATTTTACCGCTTAGTAAGTGCTGTGAATACTTCCTTGTGCGAAAGCCAACGCTCCACTATCACACATCCCTGTCCCAGCTGTTTGCATTTCCCGGCCAGGCGATGGTGGTCACAGGCTTGCAGAAGGCTGCAGGAGACCCCCGGCCAGCACAGGGGGGGCAGCCTGGCTGGCAGGGGCAGGAGGTGGGGGCTGAGGAAGGTTATCTCACAGCTCCGCAAGCGGTGGGCAGGCAGAGCCAGGCCCTTGCAGAGGCAGGACTAGCACACGGTGCAGTGTCGGCTTTCCTTTAACGCTGATTTTCACACCTTAGAAAGGAGGCTCTAGAGTCACACACGGCTGGGAGCTGCCACCTGCCGTGCCCCCGGGGCTCAGGCTGGCAGTGTGCCGGCAGGCGGTCGGCTCTCAGTGCCACACCCTGCACCGCCTGCCCACTCCCGGCTCCCGTACTGGGGCCTGCAGCGGGGCTGCAGCCGGCCGGAGGCGGCTGGCGGTGGCACCTGCTTCGTGCCCGGCTCCACCGGGATCCGGGCGGGACGCCGGAGCCCTGCTCCCCTTACAGGGACAACTGGGACGAGCGTGGCTCCACGCCCCGCTTCGGGCTGTCCACCGCGACAAGCTGCGTCCCCGCCGCTGGTCCCGGCACGGAGCAAGCGAGCCCTGGGCGACTCCACGGCTGCCGCCCGCAGAGAGCCGCTTGGTGGCGCCTGGCGCTGCTGCCCGCTCTCGGGAGCCGCGGGGCCGCACGGCGCGGCCTTGCCCGGCCTGGACGGAGCGGTGAGGCGACGGCGGAGGGCAGCATACCCTGCCATGGCGCCCGGGAACGCATCCGTAACGAAGCTGCTATGGGGAGTTCGTACGGCAGCCGGGCGTGCCGTGTCCCCATCCCAGCCAGCCCTGCCCCTGCCGCGGGGTGCTGGTGGCCTGGCGCGCCGCTCCCCGGAGCCTCGCCGCTCTCCATCGCTTCCCCAGCGGTGCTTGTCGCCCAGAGGCGGGTGGAGAGTGGGAAGTTGGTTGCCTTTTGGAGATACCCACAGCCTGTTTTGTGTCCGTGCTGTGTGATAAATTGCGAGGACAAAAATCTCAAAGTCCAATTAGAATTTATTTAATTACAACGAGCAAGCAGGATAAGAGGCAAGAATCAGCGCTGGACGACAAGGGGGAGTCCCCGCTCCGCCCACTTGCCGCCGCCCAACTGGTCCCGGTCCCCCCTTTTTATAGTCCGCCCACCGCCGCTGACAGGTCCCCTTCGAGGTAAACAAGCACTCTGCGCATGTGTGTTGCTGTTGCCGAGGGGTTTCTACCGACCCCCTGGTGATCGCTTGGCGGGAAACCTCTCAGGCAAGGCAGGCGGGAAAATCCTCTCAGGCAGGGCAGACCTCTGACCTGGGCTTCTGAAACTCAAAACTTATTAAAACCCTTCTATTACCTTATTTTAGTGAACAAAACATATTGTTCCCTATCACAATCCCCCATTTCTCTTCTTCTTCATTTTTGTTCACTAAATCTTTGTAACTCTTCTTTAGCTAATTCTAGTGTCTCTAATGTTTCATCTACGGACAACTGTTCATATTTGGCCCTTATAAACATGAGATGTGCAGCTTCTAAACGACTTTTTACCATAGTAATCAACTTGTTGAATATACATGGCCCAAAAGTAAGTCCCAACATTAACAGAATCACTGGCCCTGCAATAGTTGAAAGTAAAGTAGTCAACCAAGGAGAGTAGCTAAACCAATTCTCCTACCAACTCTGATGTGCCTCATTTTCTCTTTTTCTCTGCTCTATCTCCTTTTTTAACTCATTCATAGAATCGATTACCATCCCTGTGTGGTCTGCATAAGAGCAACATTCCTCTTTCAATGCCACACAAAGACCACCCTCCTTTAGGAATAGCAAATCTAAACCTCTACGATTTTGCAGTGCTACCTCTATCTGTCCCTAACTCCCCAGGTCTTCCCTATTAACCATGCTTGGTCTTCTGGTTTAGAAACATTGATATAAAGCCACATACAATTTCCTGCGTCTGCAATGCCGCCTCCCTGACGTCTTGGGGGTTTACAGCCATAGGGACCCCATCCCACCTTCAAATATTTATCTGGATTGCTGACTCTCCAGTCTGAGGCAATGGTTTCACAACCCCAGTAAGCACAATAATAATGTCCAGGATAGTTACAATATCCTTTCCCTGGGTTTGAGCTAGGACAAAAGTAAAAACTTTGCAAGTTCAAGCAGGGCTCAGTAGGCACAATGTCACATAAGTAACAAGTGAGGCTCGGGGCACCAGGGGTAATTGTAGCTTGTATAACCCTTTGATCTTCCAGTCGTGTTAAAGTCCATTTAAGTGGCTGGTGAGGCAGATGTTCATCTGCTTTTGTCCCCTTCACAAACAGCAAGGAATACAAAAGAATAATTTGTAGAGTCAAGTGATAACCATTGGCACAAGGGATGGGAAAAGCCCCGGAGTTTTTCCTATCCCCTGGTTGCACTCTGTTCCCCCTGCTAAAATCTTCTTTTCTGATATAGTCCCATAAACATTTCTCCAATGTCCCTATTTGAGGGTTCTTCTCTCCACAGTCTTTTATCCCTCTGCCTCGCTCGTCGACTCGGTTGCTTCGAGCCACGAGGGGTACCATCTTCTCGGCAGCAGGGATATTCTTCAGGAGCCCTCTGGGACAACTTCTTAATCCTAATGTTTAATGGGACGTATGCTGCCTTGGGATTTTTATCAAACAGGTCTGACAGGTGCAACCAACAATGCCTACTATATTTTAGTTCAATTTTGCCAATCAGATTAGTCCCTCATGCTTCCCCCTATTTTCCTTCTGGGATTCAAACTCCCCTAAGTGGGATCCCCTGTCCGCAATGTCCCACCACTTGTCTCTACAAATTTTACAAAGATGGTGTACAGAAAGGAATAACAATCTGAGTTACAAATCAATCCTTCTTATTCATTTACAGCGTCTCTTCTTCTTTGTAATTTTAACTTTAAGTCCCCTGGTTCTCCAATTATTTGCCACTCAGGTGCGGGCCCTTCCACTGGTCCTTTAATTCTGCTGGCATGAGTCCATCCTTTTTCAGCTGTCCGGACTGCTGTTTCTGTAGTGAGTAACACAAGATAAGGGCCCTCCCACTGCGGGTTTAGAGTTGTCTCCTTCCACGTTTTTATCATCACCCAGTCTCCTGGGTGCACCCGGTGTAGTTTTAAATCCAGTGGAGGTCTTTGTGCTAGCACCCCTTTCCTCCATAAGCTTTCCCTGTGCTTCATTAGATTTGCTATATACAGATTCATGTTTTGATCTCTTAAGATTGGGTGATCTCGGGGCTCCCCCATATTGTAGGGCATTCCATACAGCATTTCAAATGGGGATATTCCCATATCAGTTCTGGGCTGTGTCCTAATGTTTAATAAGGCCAAAGGTAGACACTTAACCCAGGATAATTTGGTCTCAATCATGAGTTTTGTTAGTTGTTTCTTAATTTCCCCATTCATTCTTTCTACTCGCCCAGAACTCTGGGGGTGCCAAGGGGTATGGTGGTCCCACTGTATCCCCATTGCTGCCATAGTCTCTGTAATAATTTTAGACACAAAATGGGGGCCCCTGTCTGAGTCAATGGTTTCTGTGACTCCATACCGGGGAATTATTTGCTCTAAAAGGGTCTTAATTACCACCTGTGCCGTGGTTTTTGCTGTAGGGAAGGCCTCTACATAATGGGTCAAATGGTCCACTATTACTAATAAATATTTGTATCTCCTCACCTTAGGTAACTCTGCAAAATCTAACTGAATCTTTGCAAATGGCCTTTGGGCTGCTGGCCTTCCCCCTTTCAGAAGTTTCCTCAAATTGACTCTATTTACTCTCAAACAAGTAGCACATCCCCATACCACCTGCTTTGCTAAGTCATCTACCCCAATACACATGTGATTTGCAGCAAATTGATCTATCAGTGCCTGTGCTCCCCAATGCGTTCTGCTGTGCATTCTTCTCATAATTTCTAAAGCTACTGATTTGGGCAGAACAGTTCTATGATCCTCTGGAAGTCTCCACTTCCCTTGAGAGTCTTCTTGTAGCCCCATTTTCTGCACCCTTTCTTTTTCTTGTGTGGTGAAACTAAGTGGCTGCCAAGGTTTTTCTCCAGGGAAGCAGGCCTCTGCTCCTAAATCCTGCCCCTGACCAGAGGCAGAGTGTACCACTAACAGTGCAGCCCTCTTTGCTTCCTGATCTGCTACATTGTTACCTCTGCTCTTATAATCCATTCCCCTCTGGTGTCCCTTTAAATGTACCACAGCAATTCTCCTGGGCCCTCTCAGAGCCTTTAGCAATTCCCTAATTAATTCCTGATGAACTAACCCTTTTCCCTGTGAGTTTATCAATCCCCTTTCTTCCCATATCTTCCCGAAAGTATGGACAACTCCATAAGCGTACTTCGAATCAGTAAAAATAGTGCCTGACTTGTTCTGCAGCAACTGCAATGCCCTCAGTACAGCATAAAGTTCACATGCTTGTGCCGACCAAGATTTACTCAGAGGCCCTGACTCTACAACTTCCAATTTCTCTCCCCTAACTATAGCATATCCAGAAACTCTTTTTCCATCTATTACCCTGGACGAACCGTCCACAAACAATCTCTCTCCGTCTTCTAGCTCCTCTTCGTCCAGATCAGGCCTTATTTTAGTCTGCTCTTCCATAACTGATAAACACTCATGGGTTAATTTATCCTTGTCTGGTTCCCCATATAAAAATTGAGCCAAGTTTTGTAAACCAGTTACTTCTAAAGTTAATTTTGGAGAATCCAGTAAAATCCCTTCATATTTTAAAAGCCTAGCATCTGTAATCCATTTATCTGCTTTCTGCTGTAGTATTCCCCGAATGTTATGGGGAGATAATACCCTCAGTTCCCCATTAAGGGTGATTTTATTAGCCTCCTCTATTAATAAAGCACAGGCCACTACAGCCTGCAAACAGGTAGGCCATCTCCTACTTACAGGATCTAATAATTTGGATAGGTATCCTACAGGTTTCTTCTTCCCAGCCCATTCCTGTGTCAGCACCCCATAAGCCGTGCCATTGTCTGTATTTATAAACAAATAAAAGGGTCTTTTTAAGTCTGGCAGACTTAAGACTGGGGCATTAACAAGGTCCTGTTGTAGCCTTTTCAACTGCTCATCATTTTCTTCGTCCCACTTCATTAACCCATCCTGACTTAGTTTCTCATATAAAAATTTCACCTTAGCACTATAGTTCTCTATCCATTGCCGGCAATATCCGACAAGGCCTAATAATTGCCTAACCTGTCTCTTACTTCTAGGAGGGGGCATGGAAAGGATCCCTTTTACCCTTTCTGGGTCGATCTTCTTTTTCCCCTTTCGAAGGTAGTGCCCTAAATATCTTACTTCTTCCTCTACAAATTGCAACTTTGCCTTAGACACCTTTAATCCCTTTTCACTTAAGAAATTCAATAACCTAATGCTTTCAGTTCGTACCTCTTCCTCTGTTTCCCCAGCAATAAGGAGGTCATTCACATATTGAAGGAGGACTACTCCCTCTCCTGTCTGATATTCCTGTAAGATTTGTTCTAAGGCTTGTCCAAAGAAATTTGGAGACTCAGTAAACCCCTGGGGAAGTACAGTCCACCTTAACTGCTGTCTCCTATGTGTGACTGGGTCCTCCCACTCGAATGCAAAATAATCCCTACGTCTCTCATCTAGGGGACATGTCCAAAATGCATCTTTAAGATCGATCACACTATAATATTGTTTCTCAGGGCCTAATCTACTCAACAGAGTGTGAGGGTTTGCTACTACAGGGAATCGAGCCACTGTCCTCTTATTTATTTCCCTCAGGTCATGTACCAGCCGGTATGACCCGTCTGCCTTTTTCACAGGCAGAATGGGGGTGTTAAAAGGGGACATACATGGTTCCAAAAGTCCCTTACTTAATAATCTTCCTATCTCTGGCCTCAACCCTTCCTTTCCCTCGGAGGAGATAGGATATTGTTTAATTCTTATTGGCACCTCAGGGTCTCAGAGGGTGACCAAAAAAGGAGTTATGTCAAGTTTCCCTACACTGTCTGGGGTGTACCAAACTTCTGGATTAATCCTTGCCTCATCTTCTATTCTCAAGGGGCAGAGTTTTATCCTTATCTCCTTATCAATTACTTCTACATTAACACCTAACTCAGTGAGTAGGTCTCTCCCTAGTAAATTAAAATCTGCCTCTGGAACTAATGAAAAATTACCTACCCCAATTTTAGATTCTGCCTCTACTAACACATTTTCAATTATTGGAACCTTAAATGGCTCCCTTTTAGCTCCCACCACTTGGGCAGTTTCTTTAGATAGTTCACATCCTCCTGGCAATTTCTGAACGGTAGATCGCTCCGCACCAGTATCTACCAAAAATTCAACTTCCTGCTGCTGGGGACCTATCTTTAACTTTATCAAGGGCTCTGGATGTTTCTGTGCCCCCAGCAAATAGAGCCCCTGACCCCTCTAATCTTCCTGAAAAGTTTTCTCATCCCTCAATCTTTTCCTACAATTCCTTCGAAAATGTCCTTTAACACCACAATAAAAACACACATTTGCTTCTCTCCTGTCCACTTGAGGAACTCCTCCCCCATTTCTCTGGCTCATCGGTCCTGCCTTAGGAGGGTTTTCAGATCTACCTGCCTCCCTGACTACTGCCATCATCATTCTGACTTGTCTCCGATGATTCTCTTCGTCCCTTCGGACATATACCTTCTGTGCCTCCCTTAACAACTCATCCAGACCTCTGTCCTGCCAATTGTCTATCTTTTCTAACTTTCTCCAGATGTCCTCCCATGACTTGGCCACAAACTGTGTTTTTAGTAAGGCCTGTCCTAGCTGAGTTTCGGGATCTAGGCCTCAGTACATCTGTAGATTTTTCCTCAGGCGTTCTAACCACTCAGTGGGGGTCTCACCTTTCTTTTGTCTCTCATTAAATGCCTTATTAGTATTTTGCCCCCGAGGTACTGCCTCTCTTATTCCCTGTATGATTATTACCCTTAAATCCTGCATATTGGTTCGATGGTCTTGTTGCTGATGGTTCCAGTTGGGATCCTGCAAGGGCCACTTGATATCGGCTAAGGGTCCCTGGGCATGTTGGGCGTCCCATATTCACATCCCTGCTCGTCTAATCATACCTCTCTCCTCAGCAGTAAACAGGATGCTTAATATAGATTGCAACTCCCCCCAGGTGTAAATACTAGGTCCCAGGAACTGGTCTAATCTTTCTGCCACCCCCAAAGGATCCTCTAAAAGGCTTCCCATCTCTTTCTTGAAGTCCCGTACATCTCCTGTGCTCAAGGGAACTGATACAAACCCTATAACTGGGGCAGGGCCTGGACCTCCCATGGGCATCTCCCGGAGAGGGTATAAATTATGTCCTCGAGCCCGTCCCCGAGTTATGGGTCCCTGTATGTCATCTACAGGCTCATGGTGATCTTCTTCCGGGGGTGGTGGTGCGTTGGGGGGTGGTTGTCCCTCAGGGGGTACATATGGAGGGGGAACAAGGAGAACCTCCTCTTCCCTATTCTTCTCTTTCCGTTTTTCTTTTAGAGGGAATAGGAATGTGTCTATGCCAGGTCTAGTAATCCACACACTGGCATAATCACTTTCCTCCTTACTGAAGGGACGTTTACTATTCACCCAAAGGGTTAACTTCTGCCTCACCCAATCCTCTAATACTCCAAACATAGGCCAAAAAACTTTCCTAGATACCTCCTTTCCTCCCCACACTACTACACAGAAATGAATCATTTTAGCTTTGTCCTTATCCCCTGTGGTAGGATAAGATTCCCAATTGTCTAACATAAATCCCAGTGGACTATCCCTGGATACCGGTGGAAGTCTCATGGGAGCCAGGGGCTTGCTCTTCCCGTGTCCCATCTTCTGGAGCGCCCTCAATCAATCCGTGTGTGCGTTCACTCGCTTCCCCTGGTTCGTGGCTCACGCCCTCATGGGCAATGAGAACCGCACTACTGAGGGTCACACTCACTTGGGTTAGTGCCGAGCTGCCGGCCCCCCTCTCATTCACACACACACACGCTGCGCCTCCAGGAAACCCGACCCAGACCGAGCGGTATCCCCACAGATTACTCATGCGTCCTGCGTCTTCGTCCGGACCTTTGTGCACAAAGTTTATAGGGTCTGCCGGCCTCCTCTGCCGCCCACTTGCCGCCGCCCAGCTGGTCCCGGTCCCCCCTTTTTATAGTCCGCCCACCGCCACTGACAGGTCCCCTTCGAGGTAAACAAGCACTCTGCGCATGTGTGTTGCTGTTGCCGAGGGGTTTCTTCCGACCCCCTGGTGATTGCTTGGTGGGAAACCTCTCAGGCAGGGCAGGCGTGAAAATCCTCTCAGGCAGGGCAGACCTCTGACCTGGGCTTCTGAAACTCAAAACTTATTAAAACCCTTCTATTACCTTGTTTTAGTGAACAAAACATATTATTCCCTATCACAATCTCAACGTGAGGCTAGATAGAAAATAATTATTTTAGACAAGATTTGGAAGTTAAAAATGGACCTTTTGAGAGTTTTAATCATTCAAGCATTTGGATGGCTGTTTTGGTCACGGACTTGTAAACTCATAACATATCACTGTATAGGGTTAACATTCCAGGGGGAGTAACCCTGAACCTGACCCTAGGTGGTCTTGACCCCTCCCCAGGGGTGGGTCTGAACACTACCAGGTGATGATTAGCTTACTCCCCCTTCCTGTCTAAAGACCCATAAAAGCAGGGGGACTTCCTGGTTCACTCTCTCTGCACTTCCTGCTTCCTGCATACCAGCATCACCATTCTGTTCCTGTTTTGTCTTTGTTTTACCACATCCATGAGGCAGACAAAGCCATCACCATCACAATCTGGTTGTATTTATATGTTTTGTATTTGCTTTCCCTTCCCTATACCCTTTGTAACTTCCCTATCTCAGACATCTTTTTGAGTTATTGTTAAACTTTTCTTTTTTAACTTCCAAATGGAGTGAGATTCATTTATTTGGGTGTGTTTACCTTTTCTCTCTCCACATCTAATTCCTTTCTTTTAGGAAAGAAAAGGGGAAGAAGGAAGGGCACATTATAAAATTGTTATTGGTTCTATTCAATTTATCTGAGTCTCTGGAAATTTGAACTAGAACCAAGACAATCATGTTCTCTGGATAATGATTGATATGGTTTGGGAATATTCTAAGACTTTGCCTATGCAGGTGCATGCATATTTTCTGAATTCTGTTGGAAATCTAACCATATTTGGGAATATTTCTGAAACATGAAACAACTCTGAGAATGTGTGCTGGGACATAGAGGGACTCCATCACCTCCCTGGGCAGCCTGTGCCAATCCCTGACCACTCTTGTGGCAAACAAATTCTTCCTAATCTCCAGCCTGACCCTCCTCTGGCACCATTTCAGGCCATTTCCTCTCCTTCTGTCTCAGGGTAATAGAGAGAAGAGCTCAACCCCCACCTCACTCCAGAGCGAGGAGCTCTTGAAAACTATCACTTTCTCACCTTTTTGGCACGATTGGCAGTTTCATTGTGGAGGGGTTTTTGTTTGTTGGCTTGGAGTATTTTTAGGGTTGGAAGGGGCCTCTGGTCCAATCCTGCTGCTAAAGCAGGGCACCCACAGCAGCTTGCCCAGCATTGGCCAGCTGGGGCTGGAATCCCTCCAGACAAGGAGACTCCTCAGCCTCTCTGGGCAGCCTGCTCCAGGGCTCCAGCACCCTCACAAAGAAGTCTCTTCTCACATTCAGCTGCAACCTCCTGGGGTCAGGTTAGAGCTCACTGCCCCATCTTCTGTGACTGAGCACCGCGCACAGGAGTCCAGCCCCATCCTCCTGGCCCCTACCCCTTCACTCCTCCTGAGCGTTCATCAGCTCCCCTCTCAGGCTGCTCTTCTCCAGGCTCAGCAGCCCCAGGGCTCTCAGCCTTTCCTCCTCACACAGCTGCTCCAGGCCCCTCAGCACCTCTGGCACCTCCACTGGACTCTCTCCAGTAGTTTCCTGTCTCTCTTCAACTGGCGAGCCCACAACTGGACTCAGCACCCCAGGACTGGACTCGCTAAGACAGAGCACAGGGGCAGGAGAACCTCCCACAACCTGCTGCTCACGCTCAGCATGCGCCCCAGCATCCTGCTAGCCTTCTCAGCCACAAGTGCACACTGCTGGCTCCTGCTGAGCTTGGTGGCCTCTGCCTTTGCTTAGCTGCAGGGCTTCATTTGCAGCAGACCTCTTCAAAGGCAGCTCAGAACAACCCTCTGGGGCAGAGCTCCAAACCATGGCAAACCGGCACAGACAGACTGCAGAGATGCTTGCAAGTCTGACAGCCTCAGCGTGCTTCCATTCTCCAGTGCTGCCATGCAGCAAACCTGTGTCCTACGCACTTAGGAGCTCCACACGAGGAAGGACAAACTTCACCTCCTGCCAGCTGGAAAAGGCCAAGCTGCCCTCACCCTGCTGGCTGCCATGCTCCACACCGCAGCAAGGGGACGAGCGGCAGGGGCAGACCATGAGGACCGGCCGCGCTCACTTCTCTTTCCGTGCACATCCAGCTTCAGACATGTCCCCCTAGAAGCTGAAGAGTCTTCACCAGACTAAAAACAAGAGAAAAACAGCATCGAAAGAAAGCAAAGAGACGGGGGTGGATTACTGCCTCAGTTTCTGACTGCTGGGGGCTTTGGCCCCCACGTTTATGGAGTTCAAACTGAAGTTTGGGGAGCAGAGCAGAAATGTTCATTTAAGCCTCTTGATCTGCTCACACCATGGGAAAAAAAAAGTAGCCTTTCTCTGGTAAGGAAGTCAAAAAGGAAGGGACTGACGCTGGAAAAGGAGAGACTCAGAATGGACATTAGGAAGAAATTCTTCACAGAGAGGCTGGGGAGACACTGGCACACCTTGCCCAGGGAGGTCGTGGACGCCCTCTCTCTGGAGGCTGGAGCCAGGCTGGGCTTGATCCCTTCTCCCAGCTAACAAATTACAGCATGAGAGGAAATGACCTCGGGTTGCACCAGGGAAGGTTTAGATTGGACAGGAGGAACAGTCTCCTCCCCAGAAGAGTTCTTAGGCCCTGCAACAGGCTGCCCAGCACAGTACTGGAGTCCCCATCCGTAGGGGGAGCGGAAAGTCCTACAGCTGTGCTGCTCAGGGACATGGTTTAGGGGGGACCTGGCAGTGCTGGCTTAAGGGCTGCACTGGATGATTTGGAAGCTCTTCTCCAACAGGAACAACTCCATGCTTCTACTCATCTGAATATGTGCAACTGACTGCCAGAAGGAGCACAAACTCTACAGAAAGCTTTACCTGACTGAGCCTCTTTTGCCCCCTGCGTCTCATGGGGGATGTTCCTCAAGATCTGCTCCTCCTGGATGAGCTTGTGCTTGTCTGAAAAGGAAAGAGGAAAAAAGGAAAAAAGGAGAAAAAAAAAAGAGGAAACAAGAAAAAAAAGCAAAGAAAGAGAAAAGGAAAGAAAGGAGAAAAGAAAGGGGAAAAAAGAAAAGGGAAAAAATGAGAAAAAAGGATTTAAAAAAGGAGAAGAGGATAAAGGGAGGAAAAAAGGGAAAAAGAAGGAAAACGTATTTAAAAAGGAAAAAGAAGGGAAAAAAGGGAAAAGAAGGGGAAAGAAGGAAAAAAAAGGAAAAAGGAGGAGTTTGAGCAGTATCACAGTATCACAGTATCACAGTATCACAGTATCACCAAGGTTGGAAGAGACCTCACAGATCATCAAGTCCAACCCTTTACCACAGTGCCCAAGGCTAGACCATGGCACCAAGTGCCACATCCAACCTTGCCTTGAACTGCCCCAGGGACGACGACTCCACCACCTCCCCAGGCAGCCCATTCCAGTGCCCAATGACTCTCTCAGGGAAGAACTTTCTCCTCACCTCGAGCCGAAATTTCCCCTGGCGCAGCCTGAGGCTGTGTCCTCTTGTTCTGGAGCTGGCCACCTGAGAGAAGAGAGCAACCTCCTCCTGGCCACAACCACCCTTCAGGTAGTTGTAGACAGCAATAAGGTCACCCCTGAGCCTCCTCTTCTCCAGGCTAAACAACCCCAGCTCCCTAAGCCTCTCCTCGTAGGGCTTGTGCTCGAGGCCTCTCACCAGCCTCGTCGCCCTTCTCTGGACACGCTCAAGCATCTCAATGTCCTTCCTAAACTGGGGGGCCCAGAACTGAACGCAGTACTCGAGGTGTGGTCTGACCAGTGCAGAGTACAGGGGCAGAATGACCTCCCTGCTCCTGCTGACCACACCACTCCTGATGCAGGCCAGGATGCCACTGGCTCTCTTGGCCACCTGGGCACACTGCTGGCTCATGTTCAGGCGGGTATCAATCAGTACCCCCAGATCCCTCTCTGTCTGGCTGCTCTCCAGCCACTCCGACCCCAGCCTGTATCTCTGCATGGGGTTGTTGTGGCCAAAGTGCAGCACCCTGCACTTTGAGCTATTGAACCCCATCCCATGGGCCTCTGCCCATCTGTACAGGCAGTCAAGGTCCCGCTGCAGAGCCCTTCTGCCCTCCAGCTCAGTCACATCTGCCCCCAGCTTAGTGTCATCTGCAAACTTGCTGATGACTGACTCGATGCCCTCATCCAGATCATCTATGAAGATGTTAAAGAGGATGGGGCCCAGCACTGATCCCTGAGGGACACCACTAGTGACTGGCCGCCAGCTGGATGTGGCACCATTCACCACCACTCTCTGGGTCCGGCCCTCCAGCCAGTTCCTAACCCAGCACAGAGTGTTACCATCCAAGCCACGGGCTGACAGCTTAGCCAGCAGTTTGCTGTGGGGGACAGTGTCAAAGGCCTTGCTGAAGTCCAGATAGACCACATCCACAGGCCTCCCCACATCCACCAAGCGGGTCACCTGATCATAGAAGGAGATCAGGTTAGAAAGGCAGGATCTGCCCTTCCTAAACCCATGCTGGCTGGACCTGAGATCCTTGCTATCCCTCAGGTGCGCAGTTATTGGCCCCAAGAGAACCTGCTCCATCAGTTTCCCTGGCACTGAGGTCAGGCTGACGGGTCTGTAGTTCCCAGGTTCCTCCATCCGACCCTTTTTGTGGATGGGGACCACGTTGGCCATTCTCCAGTCTCCTGGGACCTCTCCGGTGAGCCAGGACTGCTGGAAAATGATGGAGAGTGGCTTGGCCAGCTCAGCTGCCAGCTCTCTCAGCACCCTGGGATGGATCCCATCTGGTCCCATGGACTTGTGGGTGTCCAGGTGGCTCAGCAGGTCCTGAACTAATTCCTCAGGAATTTCCAGGGGAACACACTGCTCCCCGACCCCATCCCCCAGTTTAAGAGGCCATTTGCCTCCTCCTCCTCTCTCCTTACTGTTGAAAACTGAGGCGAAGAAGGCATTCAGGACCTCTGCCTTTGCTTCATCATCAGTTATAGTGTTCCCCTCCCGGTCCAGTAAGGAGTGGAGGCTCTTCTTGCCCTTCCTTTTAGCGTTGATAAATTTATAAAAGTGTTTTTTGTTAACTTTCACGGAAGTGGCCAGCCTAAGTTCTAGCTGAGCCTTAGCCTCTCTAATTTTTCTCCTACATAGTCTGGCTACCTCCTTAAACACATCAGGAGAAGCCTTCCCCTCCTTCCAGAGGCGATACACCCTCTTTTTTTCCCCCACTTCCTTCAGGAGCTCTTTGCTCATCCAGGCTGGTCGCCTCCCCCTGCGGCTCATCTTTCGGCACGTGGGAACTGCCAGTTCCTGTGCCTTCAAGAGCTCCTGTTTAAAGTAAGTCCAACCATCCTGGACCCCTTTGTTCTCAAGAACTGCTGCCCAGGGGACATTGGAAATAAGTTCCTTGAGCAAATTGAAGTTTGCCCTCCTAAAGTCCAAGGTGTAGGTTTTGTTGAAGTGCCTCCCTACCTCCCTGTATATTGAAAACTCCACTAACTCGTGGTCGCTACACCCCAGGCAGCCTCCCACTATCACATCTCCTACCAGCCCTTCTCTGTTGGAGAGCAGCAGGTCAAGCTGAGCTTGACCCCTGGTAGGCTCGTTTAACAGTTGGGTCATGAAGCTGTCCTCCATGCACTCCAGAAATCTCCTGGACTGCCTCCTCTCTGCTGAATTAAGTTCCCAGCAGATATCTGGCAGGTTAAAGTCACCCACAAGGACAAGATCTGAAGATCTTGAGACAGCCTCCAACTGTTTGTAAAATATCTCATCTGTTCCCTCATCCTGGTTGGGTGGTCTGTAACAGACTCCAACCAGGATGTCAGATTTATTAGTCCTGCCTCTGATTTTAATCCACAGGGTCTCTACCCCTTCATCCCTCACTTCTAGCTCAATGGCATGGAGTGACTCTCTAATATACAGGGCCACCCCTCCTCCTCTTCTCCCTTGCCTATCTCTCCTGAAAAGGTTATATCCCTCCAGTATAACAGCCCAGTCCTGTCTGTCGTCCCACCAAGTTTCTGAAATGGCAACTACATCGTAGTCCCCCTGGTGGACCAGGACTTCCAGTTCCTCATGTTTGTTACCCAAGCTGTTATTCACAGCGGTGACTTACGCCGCTTGCGTAGCTGCCCTTAGTCACAGCAGCCACACGTACGCCATCTGCATAGCTTCCCAGAGACCCCCCCAGACACCTCTATATGACACCAGAACCCTTTAGATGCACCCAGATCCCACTTTGATAGCCCCAGACTCACCTCACATGTACACAGACCCCCTTCACAGGCTTACAGACCCTTTTTGGAGAGCCCATAACTCCTCCAGATGCTCTCAGACTCCCTATACAAGGACCCAGATCCTCTCTGCCACCCTCAGAGACCCTCTGCACACCCCCAGACTGCCTTGACACCCTGCACGGGGCATGGCTGCAGGTCCCAGGCCCTCAGAGGACACTGAAATACAGAGAAAGACCTCCCTAAATCCTGAGGCACCCCAAACACAACACCCCACAGCTCCACAGACGAGCCCAGATACTGTGAGGGCTCCACAGAGAACACCAAACCTCACTGAGAGCACCCCCAACTCCTCTGGGATCCTCCAGACACCCCCAGGAGCCCCCAGGGGAAGAGTGAGATGCCTCACGCCCCCCTCAGATACCCACAAACCCCATTTTGATGCCCCCAGACCTCTTCAGATGCTCCCAAAAGACCTTTCGATAGCCCTCAGACCCCCTTGCTGCTCCCAAAACCCCTTTAGATGCCCTCAGATCACCTGTACATGCCAGCAGGGCAATGGCTGGCGGGTCCAGGCACGCCTGGACACTGAAAACCAGAGGGGCAGACCCCCAAATCCTCAGCTCCCCAAGCCCTGAGACTCCACAGCAGAGCCCACGTACTGTGGGAGGACCCCACAGAGACCCCTAAAGAGGTCACCGGGAACCACTCAGATCCCGCCCAAATCCTGTGACACCCCACAGAGGCCACACATCTTCACTGAGACACTGCCCAGATCCTTTGGGAACCTCCAGGAGTCCATGGGGGAAACTCCAGAGGCTTACAGATGCCTCTATATGCCCCACAGCCCTTTGGATGCCTCTCACCCCACCTTTCATATCCCCAGGCCCTTTGGATGCTGCCAGACCCAATTTAGGGGCCCGCACACCCCCTTAAGAGGGGCGGCAACACTGAGCAGCTTCGGGGTTACTGCCTGCCCCTGTGCCTGGTGTGCTGAATAGTCCCAAAGGATGTAAAATGGGCTTAAGCATGTCCTGGCTTATTTACCTGCCTGTCTGCATTGCAGCCAGAGGCGGGAAAACAGGACAAAGAAACCCAGGCAACCCTGTCTGGTTTAGTCTGCTTGCCTGAGAGGGGTTCCACGGGGACCATGCCCCTGTCGCATGCAAGGCCTATGCGCCCCCCATTTTTGGCAGACAACAGCCTGTGGGTTCTTCCATTTTTGGGTCTACTTGGGTGATTGCCAGAGGTGATTGGGTGACCGTGTGGCCAATGAGACCATTAGCCTCAGCCATTACCCTATCAATGGGGCTGAACAGGTGAATAAGGAGCTTGCATGCTCCTTCATTCCTCGCTCACCTGCCGCTCGCCCACCCCTCACCTCAGCCACCTCAGCCAGCAGCTGATTCCACTTTGCAGCCCACGTGGAATTTGCCACAGGACTCCTGTTGAATATTTTCCTGCTTATGTTTTGGGCCACAGCCATCAGGACTAGTGAGTATTCTTCATTCTTTGTTCAAGTTGCTAAAGGATTTTAATCAACCTCACAAGTGGTGAATGAAGCTGCCAGGCTCTCTATTAAAGACATTTTCTGAAGCCTTTCAAAATTCCATTGTACAGAGGCATTCTGTAAAATAGTTCTGCTAACAGCATCCAAGAACTTGTGTGGAGAGTTGTAAATAAGTTTGGAGGAATTATTTTGTGTCTATTAATAAATTACTTAATAACTTTTAAATCAGCCTCATTGCATTTTCCCCCAAACTCAGATTTGGGGACCCTCAAGGGTCATCTTGTCCACCTACCTGCAGTCAGCAGGGACACCTCCACTAGAGCAAGCTGCCCGGGGCACCATGTGTGCTTAGCAGCACCCTTCTGGTGTCTGTTTGCTGGGGGAGGAGAGCTGTGCTTTCCTGGGCATCCCTCTGCAACCTGTGCCCTGCTGTGAGATGTATCCAATTATTTGAATGAGCTTCTTGGGGCAGGACATGCTGAGTCATAGAATCATAGAATCAACCAGGTTGGAAGAGACCTCCAAGATCATCCAGTCCAACCTATCCCCCAGCCCTAGCCAGTCAACTAAGTGCCTCATCCAGTCTTTTCTTGAAGTCCTCCAGGGACGGTGACTCCACCACCTCCCTGGGCAGCCGGGTCCTCTCTCTTCACCAGTGCTACTTGCAGTCTCTTCCACCTGAAACCCACCTCAGAAGACAGTGAAAACCTGCCTTAGCCTGGAAAGTGCTGCAAGGTAGAGGAGAAATCTCTTTGTACTGCAGCCAGGGCCTACCTGCCTCTTCAGCATCAGGTGGCAATCCAGGGGCTGGTGACTGGCAGGGCAGGGATGTGCCCAGAGCAGAGGTGATGCATTTGTCTTTGATGAGGGAGATCTCAACCACCGCTCCTGGATTTCACCTGCTACTGATGTGCCCCTTGGCCACGTTAGCTGAAGAGATGAAGTCTTAATTAGAGAAAGGATTGTGCTTTTAGGTAAGGAGAGGTGGGCGTAGATGGGAGTGTTTCCTTACCTCCTCACCTTCTTTGTGCCCTCTGAGCACCTAAGCTGTCTTTGGGCTGACCTGCACATGGGATGGAGGGTGCAAAACGCTCCCGAAGGCTGTTGTGGGGCCTGAGAGGCAGGCAAAGCTGCAGTGCAGGTGGCACACGTCTTGGGCTGCACATCCAGGAGGAGGGATGCTGAGGAAACACCTTTCTCCTGTTTGCTTCTCTCCCCCTCCTCCAAGCAGGGAATGCAGCCCCTATCCCCCATCTTTCCCTCCATTCCTGGTGTGTAGGAGTATTCTTTTTTAACTGGCAGGCTGAATATTTTAAACAAACACTGCTTAAAATCTGTACTTCATGGGCAAAGCTTCAGAAGAGGAGATCCATCATCTCCTGCGGCTGAGGGTGGCTCTCCAGCAGCCCCCACTGCTGTTTCCACTCACCTGGCACAAAGGATCAGCCTTGGACAAGGCAGCCACTGAGCCACCAGAACATTCCCAGCTCTGAATGAAGAGCAACTGGATTGTAGTCTCTTGCAGTCAGGAGCAACACTGACCTCTTGGCCAGCATCTGCCCCCAGGAGGGAGCCCTGTCCACCAGCTACTTTGGCTGGGAGCAGCTAGCTGAGTCCCAGGGTCTGACTCAGAGCTGGACTATTTCAGCCTGCACAGCTCCTGGAGTGCAGGGTTGGGAATCTACAGCCTTTCATCAGCCCCTCTGAGTGTTCAATGCTGGCTCCTGCTCAGGGTGCAGCAGCAGCTTTGTGGCACCTTCCACCTTTTCCTAACAGCCACTTCTGGTGTTTGGGCCAGGTCCTTTGGTGCAGCTTGCAGCTCCCATCTCTCCCCCTGCTTGGCACTTTCAGCTGCAGCTGCTCCTTACTCTTCCTGCAGCCCCAGAATTCTTGCAGGAATGCTTGGGCTGGAGATTTCTGTGTCCAGAAAGATGCCCTGACCTTGGTCCTGGGGGGGTCTGACCCAGGGAAAGGAAGAAGGTGAGTGAAGAGGTGCTGATGTCCATTTTTCAGGGTCACTGCAGGGACAAGAATCTGAGAAGGAGTCTATATGGGCTTGGAGTTAAAAGTTCAGGGAGACAGGCCACAAGCAAGGAGTTTGAGCCTGCAGAGACTAAACTCCTAAGGCTGGGAGGCCAGACAGGACCCAAACTTGAGCTTAACAACACTGCTGGACAGGGGCAGATCCTCAGGGCACCAGGAGAAGACCCTGCCTCTTGCTGTCCTTCTCTTGTCTGTACCCCTGCATGCTCCTCAGAGCTGCATGTGGGAGGAACCCAAGCTTAGTGGTTAATGGGAGTGAAGAAAATTGTGCTTCAATTTACTAAGTTGCTGCTCTTTCCCATTTCCAGGACCATCTTTGTGAGAGAAGGTGTGATGGTTTGGGTGTTCCCCACCCCCCCACACTTTAGAAATGACCCAGACTAGACTCAGCCGGCTCTGGGAATATAAATGAAGCTATTTATTTACAGCTAGCACAATATACAAGCAGCTATTTACAGTATATACAATTATATACAGAAATAGACAAGATAAAAGGTGATACAGAAGCACAACTCCCCTCTCAGAACCCTGAGTCCCCAGGAGGGACTCTCAACCACCGCCGCACCTTCCCCCTGCCCCTCTCAACCTTACCCCAGTCCTAAAGAAGAATAGAGGTTCAGCCAAGAGGTTATGAAGCAAAGGTGGGTTAGGGAGATGCAGCTCAGTCAGAAGCCCAAGGCAGAGAGTGTTATCTAATGTTTTCCTTTCTTCTTCAGCAAGGGGCGTAGACATCACCATTGTTTCCCTTTCACAGCCTATGATCTAGTTCTTCTCACCAAGACATTCTAGCTTGCTTCAAACTAGCACAGAAGGGTTTTGATTTACTAGATGTGGAGACTGAATCTCTATCGATCGCATCTGCCCTATGGCCTCGGCACCCTGGGAGGAGGCACAGAGAGAGAGAGCAGTCTGCAGAATCACAGACTGCATCAGAGTGGAAGGAACCCTCCAAGTTCATCTTGTCCAACACCCCTGCAGAGAGCAGCTGGGAGCAAGGGTTCTGCAAAGGGTGGGTGATGTTGGGGAGCACGTGCATGTTAAGTGTGCACTCACACACGTGTGGTGGGGACACATGTCATTAAGGAAATGTGAGTGCAAGGGGCAGGATGTGGAGGCTGTGAGTGGCAGAACCGCCACAGCCTCACTAAACTCTCATGTCCAAATTCAATGTCAGATGTGCATTTGAGGTCTGTGTTTTCAGGCCCATTATGCAGCAGTCAGGAAGAAGTAGGTGGGTGGGCGTGCTGAGGGAACGCAGCAGACAAAACAAGCCCCAATGCCTGCTGAGTGACAAAAAGCCCAGCGGGCTGAGGAGGAGCTGGTGACAGAAGTGTATGCAAGGCAGTGATGGGCTGGCGGTTTGGCTCTGGAGGGTGAGCAGCCTTTGCTCTTTGCTGGAGCATAGCACAGCAGTTTGCCCTTTCATGACTCATTTTCTAGTCAGGGAAACTGAGACATGGGGAAAGAACATGAACATTTCACCTAGCAAATCCCTTCTGGGGATAAGGCAGAAGGCATAGCACAGGGCTGCTGCTAGGTACAAACTGCAAGGGGCGCAGCACTGCTGCGCAGCTGTCCTGCTCTTGAAGGTCATCTCAGTCCAAGAGTCCCCTCTTTGTAGGCTCTGAAGCACAGCAAGCCACCCCTCCCTTCCTCCAGAGAGGGATGCAGCCGGCCCACCCCTCTGTAGTAGGGACAGCAATGCTGAGAGGCAGCTGGGCAAGCTGAAACTTCATTTTCAAGTTTAATGAGCATTATTTCCCACTCCTGCTGGCAAGCACTTTCCAAACACCCAAGACACACAAAGGAAAATCCACTGGTTTCAATTTACATATACACAAGTTATATTTCATAATTCTACCTAGGAGTTGGTTTTATTTTCTAGAAGCCTTTACATATCATAGAGGAGATGGGGGGGCATTTCCAAGTCTCTTTTACACATCAATACCACTCTTGTATACCTAGATTAAAAAGGAGAGCTTTTGATCTGTTGGAACACCACAGGCTAACACTTACAGGGTTTAATGTTTTTAATGCTTGCCAAGGATTCTCAAGCATTGCAAACATCTGAGGCTGCAAGCAGCCTTTTCAGGAGGCTGCCCCATGCCTCACTCACCTGCTCCTCTGCTGCATCATCACTCCCCTGCCATGTGAAAGACAGCAGAGTTTCTGTCTCCAGGCAGATGAGACTCCCAATTCCTTTCACACCTCCTACAGAGACATTCTACAAAGCCAGCATCTGTTCTTAGAGGGATTGCAGAATGCAGCTGGATAGCAGAGAGAATCAGTCAGGGCTGAAAGGGACCACAAAGATCATCCAGTTCTGTCGCTGTTAGGCGCTGTTAGCATGCTGACTGTTCCCAAAGTTGAGGAAATGGACTTACAGAATCCAATATGGATTGTAAATGTAAGACGTTTAATACACAAATCAGAAGGCTTTTTATACTATTACAGGATTACATGTCGATTTCTAATTGGTCCATGCAATACATTTTTGTGGTTTAAAGCATAATCATTAGTAGATACAAAAAGGTATTTTTATAAGCAGTACGTGTGCTCATATATCAAACCCTACATTTCCAGATGTGCAGATCCTTTGTTCTAAGGTATATTCATGACTGATTCATTACTTGTTTTACTTTGCACAGCTGTATCACAAGGACGCAACATCCTCAGGCCAACCCTGCTTTTTTTCATAGAACGCACGAAGCGGACACAGTGTCCTTGGGCTGAGCAGTGTCTTACCCGCTGTGTTCCAATCGCCTACGTATCGATTGCAAAGCAACAGCCCCTACAAAATTCCCCACATCTCCCCCTTTCTTTTCAAACACTGTAGCAGCGATCCGATGCATCTGCCAGGATAGACATCGGAAGATGCAGGGTCCTAAAAATAACACAACAATAACAATAAGTAATACTATTCCTACAGTTTTGATTAACTCTTTTGCCCAAGCTGAAATTCCCCATGACATTAGCCAATCATCAAAGGGGTTATGATTCGCTGTAATTTTCTCTGTATGATGCTGAAGCCAGTCTACCTTTTTATGGATTGAATCACTATGATCAGACAAGTTAAAACAACACATTCCTTCTACCTCTTCACAGCCTTTTCCTTGTACTAAAAGCAAGTAATCTATAGCTGCTGTATTTTGCAGGGTAGCCTTTCGCAAACTATTTTGATCTACTGCAAGCTGAGAAATAACACTAGTAGTAACATTAGCTTGTTTTGCTGTCCAACATGCTAATCTCTGAATGGCTGACAAGGCATGTGCTGTTCCTATAGGAGGAAACAATGCTCCAAAAACTCTTGCTGTATGAGACCAAAGTTCCACTTCATCATTACAATCAGAGGTTAACATTTCTACATTTCTACGATTTCTTAATAGAGTTGCACTACTTGCAATATGATTTCGGATAAATTCTGAAGTAGGAGTTAGCAAAGAAAGGTGACCAATGTAACATGGCCCTCCGTTACTTTCTTTTGGGATTCCAAGCCACGCTCTTCTACCACAAATCAGGAACACATTTCTAGGCAATCTTAAGGCTTTGGTGATGTTAAGGCACATACCATTTGTGTTCCAACCATAAACCGTGTCTTTAGCACAAAAATCAGAGGTACTCCAATAAGGAAAATGATAGGATGTTAGATCTGTTATTTGACGATCCGTCAGATTGTGCGAGCCAAATATCAGACATCCTGACTGATTTGGCATTCTACTTCCTAACAGGTTGAACTCTTGAGGATCCCATGGTAAAGGGTCATTGAGGCTTGCAACTATTAATGCCATACAATGACTTACACTTTTTGCTGTAGAACAATCTTGATGTGTGAGAGATGAAAAGGAGGCTACCAAAGTGCGTTGATCATCAAATGGCAACCCTATCAGGCATGTTTTAAATGGGTCTGTGGCTGCTGATAAGTGTAAGCAAAAGGATGGGTTATTTGTCTCCTTTGCCCAATTCACCCAAAAGTTGTCTTCACTACCCCACCCAAAATTCTCCTGCACCACAAAAATAATTACAATAGCAGATAACCAATACATATTGTTCAACATTTAGCTCAGATCAGTTGTCTCTGGTGACGTTGTGTGCAGCTTCTAAGTCAGCGATTTCTTCTATCGCCGTTTGATCATCCTCCTTGTTTTCCTTGGTTTCAGCATGTAGCCAGGGTCGCACCCACTTGGCTGGCAACCACCGCTCTCCGTCCTCTGTAATGACACAAGCATATCCACGACCCCAAGTTATTAATCTCCATGGTCCATTCCAGGTGGCTGATGAGGGGTCCCAAACTTGCACAGAAACGTGTGTTTCTTTTAAAGGATTGTTTTGGGTAAAATGTCTAAAGATAGGGGTTGACCCAACTTCTTGATTCGACTTTTGTGACCAGAGTTTCCAATTTAAAACATAAATGGCCTTTGAAAGAATATCGTGGGGGGAGTGGGAATGGGAAAACTCCCCCTGTCTTTGAAAAATGGCAATATATCGTTTGAGATCAGAATGCTTTCTTTCAACAATTGCCTGTCCTGTACTATTGTAAGGAATTCCAAATAAATGTTTGATATTCCAGGCTGAAAGAAACGCTTCAACAATTTGGCTTTTATAATTTGGACCATTGTCTGTCTTAATTGTTTGGGGGTTTCCTAATACAGCAAATGCCATTCTCCAATGTCGACACGTTGCTGACGCCCCCGATGATGTCATGGCAGATGCCCACAAGGCTGAACTATATGTATCTACTGTGACATGAACATATTTTAGACGTCCAAATGACGGAACAATTGTAATGTCTGTTTGAAATAACTCTCTTGCCTCAGTCCCCCTAGGATTAGTGCCTTCTGATTGTAGGGGTGAGACCTTGGCACAATCAGGACACGAGGCAATAATGCCACGAGCAGTTTGCAGAGATATAGAGAATTCCTTAGACAAACTTTTTGCAGATTGGTGAAAAAATGCATGACTTACTTGTGCTTGCTTAATTGCCTGAGTGGCTGATTTGACAGAAACAGAAGGTTCATCAGTATCATTTTGCTGGGCTCCAGCACTCACCACCTCATCGGCTTTCGCGTTTCCTTCTGACAAGAATCCAGGCAAGTTAGTATGACTACGGATATGAGTACAAAAATATAAACATTTTCTGTTTAGAATCAAATTCAACAATTGAATAATCACAGCTTCAATAACCTTGTTAGAAATGTGTCCAATAATTGACTCCTCTACTCGATTCACAACAGAAGCTACATACATAGAATCAGTAATAATATTTACAGGGATATTTACAAAGTCTTCAAACACCATTGTTACTGCTTTGAGTTCAAGGCATTGAACGGAAACTCCTTCTAGTTCTTTCACTACAGTCTTCCATTGTTTGGAAGTGTCACACCATTTAGCATAGCCATATTTGTGTGTTTTCCCAGAAGCATCAGTAAAAACTGTAACACCATTTTCAATAGGTTGTTCACATTTCAGTGCTTTCTGGTTTAACATCAATTGAGTACCAAATAGAGGAAATGCAGGATAATGATTATCAATAGATGTAGCAATCACTGCAGTAGCAAAAGAATATGACATGTTACACCATTCTTCTACCACTGATTTCATTGCAAATGGTAACACAATCTTAGTTACTTCTACCCCAAAAGCATGACGTACTCTACGTTTTGCCTTTAACAGCAAGGAACCAACAAGGTCAAGTTTGTGTAACAGTGATGCATGAGGCTGACTTTTTGGAAATAACCACTCCAATAGTAGGAATGTCTTCTGATCCTGTTCCTGTCCTATTGCCAAATAGTAATCATTGTCTTGTTGGCATAAATAAACATTGATTGGCAAGGCAGTATTGTAACGATATGCTTGTAATTCAGCTATTTTGTTATTAATTTTTTCAAGTGCCTCATAGTGCTGGTTTTGCAAAACTCTAGGTTCTGCTGGATGTTTTGATCCTTTTAGCAACTCTCTAAGGGGTTCAAGATCTTTATTAGTAATCCCTATCCATTGTCTGATCCATTGCAATTCTCCTAATAATTTTTGGACATCGTTCACTGTTTCTATTTTCACATGTAGTGTAATTTTTTGAGGTCTGATTCTGCTTTCTGTCACTATCAGTCCTAGATAATTCCATGGTTCTTGGGCCTGAATCTTATCTTTTGCAATTGTCAATCCCCAGTGCTTAAGAGTCTGTGATAATGTAGTCTTTTCAGTTTCTGTTAAGGGAATGGGAGAAGCAACCAAGATATCATCCATATAATGTAATACCACGTATGTAGGGTGTGAACTCTTCCAATTTTGTAATGCTTGGTTAACATACCATTGACATATGGTTGGGCTATTACGCATTCCCTGTGGCAGAACTATCCATTCAAATCTTCTCATGGGGGCACTGTTATTCTTTGATGGTATACTAAAGGCAAATCGTTGAGTATCAGCAGGATCGAGTGGAATACTAAAGAAACAATCCTTAAGATCAATAATGTAGACAGCCCAATTAACAGGTATTGCAGCTGGAGAAGGTAGGCCTGGTTGTAACGCTCCCATTGGCGTCATTTGCTCATTAACAGCACGAAGATCGTGCAAAAATCGCCATTTTCCTGATTTTTTCTGTATAACAAAAACTGGAGTGTTCCAAGGACTAAAAGATTCTTTTATATGGCCTTTCTCTAATTGTTCATCCACAAGCTGGTTCAGGTGCTCCAATTTTTCATCAGTGAGCGGCCACTGATCAACCCACACAGGCTTATCAGTTTTCCAAGTCAGCTTAATAGTGGGAAGAGCACCTTTGTCAGTGGCCGCTATGGAAAAGGAGTAGACAAAACAAGTTGCCATTGGGAGAGTACATCTCGACCTAGCAACCATAAGGGTGTGTTCATGATTACAGGTGTTACTTTTGCAATGTTCCCCTCATTGTCTTTGATGTCCAATAACACAGCACTTTTTCTCATTTCTGCTAGTCCTGCTATTCCCAAAACCTTCTCAGATGAATTTACAATTGGCCACGCTTTTGGCCAATATGCAGCTGGCACTATAGTGACATCTGCACCCGTGTCAATCATCATCTCAGCTGTAATGGTTTTAGGGGTGATCTGAGTGTCGGGATGGATAATGGTAACAGAACGTGTAGGTTTGTTGTTAGTTATCACCTCAGAGAAAGCTATTAGTGGCTCTGTAGACCCAAACCCTCCTGTTCCTCTGATTTTAGGTGTTGAATGTGGTACACAGGCTTTGAAAGGAATCAATTGTGCTATCTTACTGCCTTTTGGAATGGTAATTGGTGGTGTAAAAACATTAACCATAATGTGAATAACTCCTGTGAAGTCACTATCGATTAATCCTGGTTGTACAAAAATTCCAGTTCTTGTAGCTGAAGATCTTCCTATTAGCAAGGCAGAAAGTCCATACCCTAATGGTCCTTTACTGGTAGTAGGGATTAGTGTAACCTCCTGTGTTGTGATTGTTATTGTTTCACTTACGACCAAATCGAGGCCAGCGCTTCCTCTGGTGGCGGCGAGTAGATCGTCGAGGCAGCCTCCGTTGTGGGGGGTCCGGTCGCTTAAGATGAGGTCTGAGCCGCGCCCCCCACGCGGCCTCCCCCGTTTCCCTGCTGGGGCACAAGAGGTGTTCCATCCTTCTTAAATCGGGATTTGCAGTCTGACGCTCTGTGTCCGAACTTGTCACACTTGTTGCAGGTTCCTGCGAATGGAGAACTCATCGACGATACTTGGTTAGTAACAGCCTTAATTGTAGGACAATGCTTTTTAAAATGTCCTGTCTGTCCACATTTAAAACATACAGGATTTGAGCCCTTGTCCCCCTTTCCTTGTGGCGAGCATTTGGACAATGCAGCTGCTAATGCAGAGGCATGAATTCGAGCCTTTTCCTTCTCTTCTTCCATCGGGGCTCGAGAACATTGTTCTACCATTTGCAGTAAAGAAGCAGCAGGGGGTAAAGTGGCAATTAACCTCCGACATGCAGCATTGGCATTTTGCATAGCAATCTCTTTTACCAATGTCTCTTTCAAGTTGGCTGGAATGTCAGGTGCCATTTCAACACCTTCTGTAATTCTGTCAACAAATGCCATAAATGACTCAGAGTCTCTCTGTTTAATTTGCAAGTATGGTTGTTTTGGAGTGCCGACCTGTGGCAAACTGGCGAAAGCTTCAAGGGCAGCCACTTTGCTTTGAGCCAGAATTCGCAAGTCTAGCGCAGCTTGCCGCTGTGGGTCAACGTACTGACCAGTCCCCATCAATTGCTCTAGGGAGGCCACCCGTAAGGGATCTCCGTGCGGCAGTGTCAAGTTATCAAGCTGTTTCTGCTCTAATCTTTCCTGCCACTTGTTAACAAACATCATATAACTCGTAGGTCCCAGCATCAGTTCAAACAGATGTTTAATGTCTGTGGGTATTAGTGTCTGATGTTTTATAAATGTTTCCATCTGTCTTCTGACCAGTCGATTGTCTATTCCATAATCTAAAATTGCTTTCTGTATTTTGGCAACTGTGGTCCAATCTATAGGCTGCCAGTTTCTCTGTCCATTATTATCAATAGTTACTGGTGCAGCTGTAAACTGAAAATCCCCAGTAATTTCAGCATTGGTTACAACTCCCTTCCACCGGTTTGACATGTCAAAGTTGGGATCTTTTGGGATGTAATCAGAATTTCTCTGTTTAGGAGTCTCCTTTGACTTTTCCTCATTCGCTTTCCCTCTCCACCACTTCCAGACATCATCCACCATTCCACTTGCTGAATCCTCTTTCCTTTTATACTGAGGATACAATGCAAACCAATCTGCAAGCTTTCTCTTATCCTCCGCAGACAGTCTCGCTTCTGAACCATACTTAGACCGCAAATACCAATCGCCCTCCTCTATGTCCATTTCACCATCTCTGATACTTTGTAACACCCGTTGACGAGCCCTTTCCACTGACATTTTACCATCTGTATTTTTCTCTTCAGTAACAGCAGCAGGGTGAACACAATTACCAGACTCAATCTTTGTTAATTGTTTCTCAATATTTTTCAGACCTTCAACAATAGACTTATGTGCCTTGCGATAACTCTCTTTAACCACCCTTGATTTGGAACCTTTATCCAACCGTTGCATCTCATTCAATAGTTTAGTCATTGCATCTGCCTGCTCATGTAAAAGAGTCTTTAACTCCTCTTCCTCAGGAGGCAGAGGGACAGTTGCAGGATCTATTTGCGGAGCTGATGGTACCGCTTGTCCCACTTCCATAGGCTCGGGGACTTGTGAACCTCCCGCTCCCTTATCGGGGTCCCAATCAGGAATGAGATAATCGTAAGGACCTTGGGTAGCAGGGCAAACAGTTTTCGTCTCAGTTTTTATCTCAGTTTTTGTCTCCGCGGCAGTTTTTGTCTCCGCCCCCGATCCCGATGTTACTTTATTTTTAGCGTCTTTCAAGATGGTCTGAATTATTGCTTCAACTTCTGCCTCCGCCCCTATTTTTTGTACTAAGAGACTGATCTGTCGATAGGTTGAAGCAAGTCTTTTTGCTTCTTTATTATCAGTCTGGACAGATTCCCATATTTCCTCCCCTATATGCTTCCACGTCTCGTCTTTAAAAACTTGTGCAGTTTCCTTGAGTAAGCCTCTACGGCGTGCCCAAGACAACAAATCTGTCACTAGAGCCCGATCCAGCGGGTCTCCAGCTTTCTGTCCAAATTTCAACAAGGCTTCAACAGAAGCTTTTTCTATTCCCGGGGCCGTATTCCCCATTCCGCGCCTTTTCCCTGCTCAAGGCAGCCGACTCACCCGCTGAGTCGAAAATCCGTGGTACCACTCACGCCTCTCTCGGACGTCCGGCCGCAGCCGCCGCGGAATTTCTTTTCTTTTTCCCCGCTTTGCAGTCAGCTCAGCTCTCTTCCCGGGTATCAGGTCTCTTGCTGATCACGTCGGGGGTCACCAGATGTCGCTGTTAGGCGCTGTTAGCATGCTGACTGTTCCCAAAGTTGAGGAAATGGACTTACAGAATCCAATATGGATTGTAAATGTAAGACGTTTAATACACAAATCAGAAGGCTTTTTATACTATTACAGGATTACATGTCGATTTCTAATTGGTCCATGCAATACATTTTTGTGGTTTAAAGCATAATCATTAGTAGATACAAAAAGGTATTTTTATAAGCAGTACGTGTGCTCATATATCAAACCCTACATTTCCAGATGTGCAGATCCTTTGTTCTAAGGTATATTCATGACTGATTCATTACTTGTTTTACTTTGCACAGCTGTATCACAAGGACGCAAAATCCTCAGGCCAACTCTGCTTTTTTTTTCATAGAAAGCACGAAGCGGACACAGTGTCCTTGGGCTGAGCAGTGTCTTACCCGCTGTGTTCCAATCGCCTACATATCGATTGCAAAGCAACAGCCCCTACAAAATTCCCCACAAGTAAGTATGGTTTAGTCCTGGATTTAGAAGACTGAACACTATATTACTACTAGACTGTAAACCAAATAAACCAACCAAGCAACAAAACCTCAGTACATAACTGGTTCTGTACTTTTTGACAAAGTAAAGTAATCATCACAGGATCATTTTGGTTGCTAATAAACCTCAAAGGTCATCAAGTCCAACTGTCAACCCAGCACCACTGTGCCAAATAAACCATGTCCCAAAATGCTATGTCTACACGTTCTTTGAACACCTCCAGGTACTGTGACTCCAACACTTCCCTGGCAGCCTGTTCCAAGCCTTGACCACTCTTTCAGTACAAAAATGTTTCCTAACAGCCAATCTAAACTTCCCCTGGTGCGGTCATTTTCTATCCTTCTCTCAGTTCATAGTGGGGAGAAGAGACCAACACACCCCTCACTACAGCTCTCAGCTTAGAAAGCTTCTTGTGATCAAATTGGGTAACATTTTAGTGATAAGACAAGAGGAAATAGCCTCAAGTTGTGCCAGGCAAGGTTACAGAATCATTGGATCATAGGGGTGAGAAGGGATCTCATACAGTCCAACCCCCTTGCTAACATAGGGGAGTAATTATAACATAGAATTTTCCCTTCATCTTATACTAAGAAGTCTTAATGGGATTCAAAGTATCCAACTGAAGCCCTTAACTCCCAGAAGTGACTTTACAAATGATTTAGAACTCTCCCATTTTTGTGTAGGCATTTTGGGAATTCCCCTGAAATCTCTGGAGCTGCTTGGCTCTCAGGCATCTGATTCAGGTGCTGGAACAGGTCCATAGAAGGTCAGCAAAGCTGGTGAAGAGTCTGGAGAACAAGTCCTGTTCACAGCAGCTGAGGGAACTTTTTTCTTTTTAGTCTGGAGAAAAGGAGGCTGAGGAGAAACCTTCTTGTTCTCTACAACTCCCTGAAAAGATGTTGGAGCCAGGTGGGTGTCAGGCACTTTTTGCCAGGACCAAAAGATAGGACAAGAGGAAATGGTCTCCCATTGCACCAGAAGAGGTTTATGTTGGACATTAGGAAAAATTTCTTCCCTAAAAGGGTTGTGAAGGTCTGGAGCAGGCTGCCCAAGACAGCTAAGAATGCCCCATTCTTAAAAACCTTCAGCTGTTGAGGTGATGGCTTTTTAAGGTCATGATGAGGACCAAGCAATTCTCATGCTTTTAGTCAGCACATTCTGGATCACTTCAGTATTAGACAAACAAACTAAATGCACAGCAGCCAAACAACCAGGTCAGTTCACTCCTGACAGCACAGCTCAGTCCTGGTTTCCTAGCTTAAGATAACGTTCCTTGCTCTCACATGTTCCTTGCTTTCCTCATGTTAACAGCTGCAAGTGGTAACAGCCTCTCAAACCAGCCCCTCTCCTGAGATAACGTAGTAAGACTTTGTGTATAAACATGTAATGCACTGGCTGTTAGCATGGAGGTTCAGGTCTGAACTCTCTGCTCCAAGCCTTACTCCTTTATGGTAATCTCTGCACTCAACTTCTCTCCCCAAACCCAAACCCTGAGCTATGGATATAACTCAGGAGGCAAGTTAAAGTAGACCTTTTGAAACCACTGATTTAAGTTGCCAGAGCTAGAAAGGGAGCTTGGGTGTGTATCACCATGCCCTTGGTTGCGAGCTCTGCATCTAATGAACCTGACTGAGCATCTACCTTATTTGTGTAATGACCTTATCCTGTTGCTGTGCTTCACAACAGAGAAACATAATGGACATTAGAAGTCAGGTACATAACATCTGTGACCACAAAAAGAGTGAAACAGTAGTAGAAGCACTGACATGGAGGTGAGGGGTGTTTAAGGTCATGACGAGAACCAAGCTACTGTCACGTTTTTAGTCAGGTACATAGCATTTGTGACTCCAGAAAGAGTGAAAAAGTAGTAGAAGCACTGATGTTGCAAAATGAACCAGTGTGTTTATACACAACTAATGTGACCTGGGAAGGAATCCCTGGGACACAACATGGTCTTGTTTTAGTTGCGTGTCGCGGAGGAGTTTGTCTGGGTTTGGGGGAATGAAGACCTTTAGTATAGTAACAAATACATTTAGGGCCATGAGAAATGATCAGAGAGCTGAAACACCTCTACTATGAGGGCAGACTGAGAAAGTTGGGGATGTTCAGCCATTTTTTTGACAAGAAAGGTGATGAAACACTGGCCCAGGTTGCCCAGAGAGGTGGTAGATGCCCTATTCCTGGAACCCCGTCACGTTGGACAGGGCCGTAAGTAACCTCCTCTAGTTGCAGACTCCCCTGCTGCCTGCAGGGAGATTGAACTAGCTGACCTTTAAAGGTCCCTTCCAACCCAAACCAGTCTGTGGTTCTCTACTGACTCACCAAGTGAAAACAAAAGCACTGCTTTAAAGGACAGGAGCTTCTTTATCAAGTTACCTTTGGGCTGTGTAGGCCTTCACAACCTTTGTTATCCTATTAGATATTTCTTACTCATCAGAAAATTACAGAGCTTTGTGAGGCTTCTCTCAATGGAAGACAACAGCCCTAGGAAGAAAAGACACCAAACAGCACACAACAGACACATACACATATGTATGTGTACATAACCCCCCTATTGTTAAGGAAACATCTGGGGGCAAAGCTTTATTCCTGTGTCAGCACTAACCACCTTCCTGGCAGGAGGAATTTAGAGTAACTCCTAGGTTCCACTGCAGTCGCCTCAGCCGAGAAGCTACAATCCCGCTGCAGTCGTGGTTGTAACTTGGGGCTGTTTGTATTTCACTGGTAGAAGCTGGCTTAATGGCAACAAATGAATTCATCACAGGAGGTAACTGGAAGATGCTGAGGTTGGGGGGTTAGGTTTGAAGGGTGTGGCACTGAACTAGGTCATGTCCAGAAACACCTGCAGCACCGATTTTCTTCATCTACAGGTATCCTCGTTGAGGGAGCTTTGGGTGTGTAGTGTAGTGAAGCAGGAGAAGCAGACATGCTGCCTAGGTTACTGGTTTAGCACACTGCTACAGCTCTAACGTCAGAGAACAGAGGAATTCAAGTGAACTAGAAAGGGAGCTTGGGTGTGTGCCACCATGCTGCGGTTGTGAGGGGCTGCAGTGCATCTAATGAACCTGACTGAGCATAAGCCTTATCCTGTCACTGTGCTTCACAACAGGGAAACATAATGGACATTAGAAGTCAATGTATTGCTAATTACATTTCATATTTGTTTTCAAACAGCCATGGAAGATATTCCATTGCATAACAACACCTGAGCAAGACAGGGAGTGTCCAGCGAGGCTGGAGAAGGCAAGTCACCATTGTACAGACTGGTCTGTTGGAGTATGGGGTACTTCAGAGGCAGAAGTAGCAAAAACAACTCAAACCAGCACACAAACAACTCAGCCCCTCCCCACCCCCCCCCAGATCCCAGCCTCCCCAAACCTGGATTTCATTGCACTTGAAAGATAGAAATCTCATTTAGAGGTTGCTGTGGCAGGCAGGAAAGCCCTGGAATGTTAATTGTTTCAGTGGAACGTATGATTCAAAAAATATAATATGGGGACCAGTTGATCTATTTCTAAGGTTAATTGTCCCCTATTTCTTTACAATTCTCTTCTCCTCTCTGCAAATCTAAACAGCACTCAAAAGAAAGTGGCAGTAGGAGTCTGATCTGGTAATGCCTACTTTCCTCTGTAGCAGGGTAATAAAATCCTTGTAGGATTTGGTGAAATCAGTTCAAATGAGGGTAGCATTCAGGAAAGCAGGAGATCAGCTGAATTCTTGCTTCACTTGAATTATTTCCCTTTTTACCCAACAAAGAGTCAAAAAAATGACAACTCTGATCACAAGCAGCACTTCCTCAAGGAATTCATGCAGGGACTATGAGAGCAGCCAAGTAGCAAGAGCAGTAGTCAGAGGGATTTCTGTTTAGCTGGGGCATGCTGCGCCCCAAAGCTGGGAGTGGAGGGAACCCAAGGCAGTAGTTAAGGGAATATTTAGCTGGCCTCCACATCTGTGTGGGAGCCCAAAGAGTGGTAAGTGATGGGAGGTCTTGTTGTACCTTGGAGACGTGAGACAGGATGGGAGTGTGGAGATAGCAAAGTGCTGCTGTGGAAAAGTGAAGTGTGTATAAACCTCTCAATAAATAGCTGCTGGTTCCACAGTTTGAGGCCCCTTTGGCCCATCTGTGGCCATGGTCACCTCGTGGTCTATCAGCTTGCATTTCATCTCCCCGTGTTGAGACAGGCAGGCTCTGGAATCAACATAGCGCACAATAGGTGCAGGTATAGCAACAGGGAGTCTTTAACAAGTGTTGAGCTACATTGGTTCAAGTGGGTTGCTTCCCAACAGCCACGGAAGGTGTGGTGGTGGAGGCCTCACAAAGGACGGCAGAAGACTGCAGCAGAACTGCAGCAAGAAGAGGAGTGTCCAGCGAGGCTGGAGAAGGCAAGTCACCATTGCACAGGCTGGTCTGTCAGAGTGTGGGGTATTTCAGAGGCAGGAGCAGTAAAAACAACTCCAGTTGAGTCAAATGCATGTGCTCTTTCCCACTGTCTCCCACTGCATTAAGTTACTGCCACTTTCTTCTTATTATTCAAGAACTCTTCTTTGGAGACTACCATCCCATGTAATGATAGTGGCCCTGGTGCACCGCACCACGATAAAGCTTTTACTTCAACACAGAAGAATTATTTGTCTTTGGTGTTACATTCCTTGGGGAGGGATACCCATTTCATGTCTGTCCTTTTCAACAGCAGTTTGTTCTGGAACTGCTTCACATGCCTGCTGGGCTAGCTACATGAATTCAGTGAAGGCTCTTCTAGTTTTGCACCTCAACATTATGACGTGGAAAGGCATTTTGCAAAATCCGAAGCATTCAAACTGCGCTGCTCAGTTTCACAGGAGAAATCAAGAGATTGGAAAATCTAGACCTTGATTTGTATGCTATGACACGTGTCAGTCAGACTGAAAGCCTTTCTCTGTTTCAGCACATTTTGGTTTAGACAACCTAAGTGCACGGCGGGGCAAACCATCAGCTCAGTCCTGGTTTCTTAGCTTAAAATAACGTTCCTTGCTTTCACATGCTTCCTCATGTTAACAGCTGCAAGTGGTAACAGCCTCTCGAGCCAGCCCCTCTCCTGAGATAACTGGTAGGAACACTTTGTGTGTAGATGTGTAATGCACTGGCTGTTAGCATGGAGGTTCAGGTCTGAACTCTCTGCTCCAAGCCTTACTCCTTGAATGGTAATCTCTGCACTCAACTTCTCTCCCCAAACCCAAACCCTGAACTATGGATAGAGCTCAGAAAGCAAGGGGTTTTGAAACCACTTGGCTTGAGATCCTCATGTTCACATGCTGATGTCTACAGCTTGTTTGAGAAGGTGGTCATGGCTCATACAGGCTTGTCTGTGAGCAAAGAACTCCACAGAAGAAAAAGAAGGGGTTGTGGGTTTAGTCTGTGTCCAAGGAGGTAGGTGGGAAATACGATGGGCCATAACCTCTTGGTTACAAAAGCCATATGAGAACCTTTTCTTCTGGAATAGGAAGAGTCATTCTCTTCCTATTCCAGAGGTAAAAATACTCAGCATTTGTTTGCTAATGGTAAAATGGGTAGGAATGCTTTCCCCTTGCCTCCTGTTTTCCATCTCCTCAGACCAGGACCTCAGCCCTGTTCTCTTTCCCATCCCTGACTTCACAGCCCATGGCTCTGCTCCTCACAGCTCCTCTGTTTATCACCTGTTTCTTACCTGCTGCTACACAGCTGCACATCTGTGAGAAATGAACTCAGTGTAAAATTTAAGTGTAACAGGTTTATTATAAACAAAGGCAAACAGTGCTGGGTGCATAGCAAATAACAGCACTGCTAGAGGCACACACTAACAACAGGTGCCAATGCTTATATAGGATAAGGACTAGAGAGCACTGTATGAGTGTGACACATACTCATGAATATTCTTTTACATGTCTTTTAAGCACTACTCCTAACCCCCCTTAGCCCCCACGCCTTAGTCCTTTCCATCAAAACAACAGCTGCTCTTCTTCATAAGGTGAACTTGCCCTCTTGTGTTTCCTTCGTACATCAACCAGAGGGGCCTCCTGGATCCTCCCGACGCTCACTGCAGCGCCCTTATCTTCGGTTCTGGATGCCCTGGCAGCTCCTAACATCTCCATCTCTCTCGTTATTTTACCGCTTAGTAAGTGCTGTGAATACTTCCTTGTGCGAAAGCCAACGCTCCACTATCACACACCCCTGTCCCGGCTGTTTGCATTTCCCGGCCAGGCGATGGTGGTCACAGGCTTGCAGAAGGCTGCAGGAGACCCCCGGCCAGCACAGGGGGGGCAGCCTGGCTGGCAGGGGCAGGAGGTGGGGGCTGAGGAAGGTTATCTCACAGCTCCGGAAGCGGTGGGCAGGCAGAGCCAGGCCCTTGCAGAGGCAGGACTAGCACACGGTGCAGCGTCGGCTTTCCTTTAACGCTGACTTTCACACCGTAGAAAGGAGGCTCTAGAGTCACACACGGCAGGGAGCTGCCACCTGCCATGCCCCCGGGGCTCAGCCTGGCAGTGTGCCGGCAGGCGGTCGGCTCTCAGTGCCACACCCTGCACCGCCTGCCCACTCCCGACTCCCGTACTGGGGCCTGCAGCGGGGCTGCAGCCGGCCGGAGGCGGCTGGCGGTGGCACCTGCTTCGTGCCCGGCTCCACCGGGATCCGGGCGGGACGCCGGAGCCCTGCTCCCCTTACAGGGACAACTGGGACGAGCGTGGCTCCACGCCCCGCTTCGGGCTGTCCACCGCGACAAGCTGCGTCCCCGCCGCTGGTCCCGGCACGGAGCAAGCGAGCCCTGGGCGACTCCACGGCTGCCGCCCGCAGAGAGCTGCTCGGCGGCGCCTGGCGCTGCTGCCCGCCCTCGGGAGCCGCGGGGCTGCACGGCGCGGCCCTGCCCGGCCTGGACGGAGCGGTGAGGCGACGGCGGAGGGCAGCGTACCCTGCCGTGGCACCCGGGAACGCATCCGTAACGAAGCTGCTATGGGGAGTTCGTACGGCAGCCGGGCGTGCCGTGTCCCCATCCCAGCCAGCCCTGCCCCTGCCGCGGGGTGCTGGTGGCCTGGCGCGCCGCTCCCCGGAGCCTCGCCGCTCTCCATCGCTTCCCCAGCGGTGCTTGTCGCCCAGAGGCGGGTGGAGAGTGGGAAGTTGGTTGCCTTTTTGGAGATACCCACAGCCTGTTTTGTGTCCGTGCTGTGTGATAAATTGCGAGAACAAAAATCTCAAAGTCCAATTAGAATTTATTTAATTACAACGAGCAAGCAGGATAAGAGGCAAGAATCAGCGCTGGACGACAAGGGGGAGTCCCCGCTCCGCCCACTTGCCGCCGCCCAACTGGTCCCGGTCCCCCCTTTTTATAGTCCGCCCACCGCCGCTGACAGGTCCCCTTCGAGGTAAACAAGCACTCTGCGCATGTGTGTTGCTGTTGCCGAGGGGTTTCTACCGACCCCCTGGTGATCGCTTGGCGGGAAACCTCTCAGGCAAGGCAGGCGGGAAAATCCTCTCAGGCAGGGCAGACCTCTGACCTGGGCTTCTGAAACTCAAAACTTATTAAAACCCTTCTATTACCTTATTTTAGTGAACAAAACATATTGTTCCCTATCACAATCCCCCATTTCTCTTCTTCTTCATTTTTGTTCACTAAATCTTTGTAACTCTTCTTTAGCTAATTCTAGTGTCTCTAATGTTTCATCTACAGACAACTGTTCATATTTGGCCCTTATAAACATGAGATGTGCAGCTTCTAAACGACTTTTTACCATAGTAATCAACTTGTTGAATATACATGGCCCAAAAGTAAGTCCCAACATTAACAGAATCACTGGCCCTGCAATAGTTGAAAGTAAAGTAGTCAACCAAGGAGAGTAGCTAAACCAATTCTCCTACCAACTCTGATGTGCCTCATTTTCTCTTTTTCTCTGCTCTATCTCCTTTTTTAACTCATTCATAGAATCGATTACCATCCCTGTGTGGTCTGCATAAGAGCAACATTCCTCTTTCAATGCCACACAAAGACCACCCTCCTTTAGGAATAGCAAATCTAAACCTCTACGATTTTGCAGTGCTACCTCTATCTGTCCCTAACTCCCCAGGTCTTCCCTATTAACCATGCTTGGTCTTCTGGTTTAGAAACATTGATATAAAGCCACATACAATTTCCTGCGTCTGCAATGCCGCCTCCCTGACGTCTTGGGGGTTTACAGCCATAGGGACCCCATCCCACCTTCAAATATTTATCTGGATTGCTGACTCTCCAGTCTGAGGCAATGGTTTCACAACCCCAGTAAGCACAATAATAATGTCCAGGATAGTTACAATATCCTTTCCCTGGGTTTGAGCTAGGACAAAAGTAAAAACTTTGCAAGTTCAAGCAGGGCTCAGTAGGCACAATGTCACATAAGTAACAAGTGAGGCTCGGGGCACCAGGGGTAATTGTAGCTTGTATAACCCTTTGATCTTCCAGTCGTGTTAAAGTCCATTTAAGTGGCTGGTGAGGCAGATGTTCATCTGCTTTTGTCCCCTTCACAAACAGCAAGGAATACAAAACAATAATTTGTAGAGTCAAGTGATAACCATTGGCACAAGAGATGGGAAAAGCCCCGGAGTTTTTCCTATCCCCTGGTTGCACTCTGTTCCCCCTGCTAAAATCTTCTTTTCTGATATAGTCCCATAAACATTTCTCCAATGTCCCTATTTGAGGGTTCTTCTCTCCACAGTCTTTTATCCCTCTGCCTCGCTCGTCGACTCGGTTGCTTCGAGCCACGAGGGGTACCATCTTCTCGGCAGCAGGGATATTCTTCAGGAGCCCTCTGGGACAACTTCTTAATCCTAATGTTTAATGGGACGTATGCTGCCTTGGGATTTTTATCAAACAGGTCTGACAGGTGCAACCAACAATGCCTACTATATTTTAGTTCAATTTTGCCAATCAGATTAGTCCCTCATGCTTCCCCCTATTTTCCTTCTGGGATTCAAACTCCCCTAAGTGGGATCCCCTGTCCGCAATGTCCCACCACTTGTCTCTACAAATTTTACAAAGATGGTATACAGAAAGGAATAACAATCTGAGTTGCAAATCAATCCTTCTTATTCATTTACAGCGTCTCTTCTTCTTTGTAATTTTAACTTTAAGTCCCCTGGTTCTCCAATTATTTGCCACTCAGGTGCGGGCCCTTCCACTGGTCCTTTAATTCTGCTGGCATGAGTCCATCCTTTTTCAGCTGTCCGGACTGCTGTTTCTGTAGTGAGTAACACAAGATAAGGGCCCTCCCACTGCGGGTTTAGAGTTGTCTCCTTCCACGTTTTTATCATCACCCAGTCTCCTGGGTGCACCCGGTGTAGTTTTAAATCCAGTGGAGGTCTTTGTGCTAGCACCCCTTTCCTCCATAAGCTTTCCCTGTACTTCATTAGATTTGCTATATACAGATTCATGTTTTGATCTCTTAAGATTGGGTGATCTCGGGGCTCCCCCATATTGTAGGGCATTCCATACAGCATTTCAAATGGGGATATTCCCATATCAGTTCTGGGCTGTGTCCTAATGTTTAATAAGGCCAAAGGTAGACACTTTACTCAGGATAATTTGGTCTCTAGTCATGAGTTTTGTTAGTTGTTTCTTAATTTCCCCATTCATTCTTTCTACTCACCCAGAACTCTGGGGGTGCCAGGGGGTATGGTGGTCCCACTGTATCCCCATTGCTGCCATAGTCTCTGTAATAATTTTAGACACAAAATGGGGGCCCCTGTCTGAGTCAATGGTTTCTGTGACTCCATACCGGGGAATTATTTGCTCTAAAAGGGTCTTAATTACCACCTGTGCCGTGGTCCTTGCTGTAGGGAAGGCCTCTACATAATGGGTCAAATGGTCCACTATTACTAATAAATATTTGTATCTCCCCACCTTAGGTAACTCAGCAAAATCTAACTGAATCTTTGCAAATGGCCTTTGGGCTGCTGGCCTTCCCCCTTTCAGAGGTTTCCTCAAATTGACTCTATTTACTCTCAAACAAGTAGCACATCCCCGTACCACCTGCTTTGCTAAGTCATCTACCCCAATACACATGTGATTTGCGGCAAATTGATCTATCAGTGCCTGTGCTCCCCAATGCGTTCTGCTGTGCATTCTTCTCATAATTTCTAAAGCTACTGATTTGGGCAGAACAGTTCTATGATCCTCTGGAAGTCTCCACTTCCCTTGAGAGTCTTCTTGTAGCCCCATTTTCTGCATCTTTTCTTTTTCTTGTGTGGTGAAACTAAGTGGCTGCCAAGGTTTTTCTCCAGGGGAACAGGCCTCTGCTCCTAAATCCTGCCCCTGCCCACAGGCAGAGTGTACCACTAACAGTGCAGCCCTCTTTGCTTCCTGATCTGCTACATTGTTACCTCTGCTCTTATAATCCATTCCCCTCTGGTGTCCCTTTAAATGTACCACAACAATTCTCCTGGGCCCTCTCAGAGCCTTTAGCAATTCCCTAATTAATTCCTGATGAACTAACCCTTTTCCCTGTGAGTTTATCAACCCCCTTTCTTCCCATATCTTCCCGAAAGTATGGACAACTCCATAAGCGTACTTCGAATCAGTAAAAATAGTGCCTGACTTGTTCTGCAGCAACTGCAATGCCCTCAATACAGCATAAAGTTCACATGCTTGTGCCGACCAAGATTTACTCAGAGGCCCTGACTCTACAACTTCCAATTTCTCTCCCCTAACTATAGCATATCCAGAAACTCTTTTTCCATCTATTACCCTGGATGAACCGTCCACAAACAATCTCTCTCCGTCTTCTAGCTCCTCTTCGTCCAGATCAGGCCTTATTTTAGTCCGCTCTTCCATAACTGATAAACACTCATGGGTTAATTTATCCTCGTCTGGTTCCCCATATAAAAATTGAGCCAAGTTTTGTAAACCAGTTACCTCTCAAGTTAATTTTGGAGAATCCAGTAAAATCCCTTCATATTTTAAAAGCCGAGCGTCTGTAATCCATTTATCTGCTTTCTGCTGCAATATTCCCCGAATGTTATGGGGAGATAATACCCTCAGTTCCCCATTAAGGGTGATTTTATTAGCCTCCTCTATTAATAAAGCACAGGCCACTACAGCTTGCAAACAGGTAGGCCATCCCCTACTTACAGGATCTAATAATTTGGATAGGTATCCTACAGGTTTCTTCTTCCCAGCCCATTCCTGCGTCAGCACCCCATAAGCCGTGCCATTTTCTGTATTTATAAACAAATAAAAGGGTCTTTTTAAGTCTGGCAGACTTAAGACTGGGGCATTAACAAGGTCCTGTTGTAGCCTTTTCAACTGCTCATCATTTTCTTCGTCCCACTTCATTAACCCATCCTGACTTAGTTTCTCATATAAAAATTTCACCTTAGCACTATAGTTCTCTATCCATTGCCGGCAATATCCGACAAGGCCTAATAATTGCCTAACCTGTCTCTTACTTCTAGGAGGGGGCATGGAAAGGATCCCTTTTACCCTTCCTGGGTCGATCTTCTTTTCCCCCTTTCGAAGGTAATGCCCTAAATATCTTACTTCTTCCTCTACAAATTGCAACTTTGCCTTAGACACCTTTAATCCCTTTTCACTTAAGAAATTCAATAACCTAATGCTTTCAGTTCGTACCTCTTCCTCTGTTTCCCCAGCAATAAGGAGGTCATCCACATATTGAAGGAGGACTACTCCCTCTCCTGTCTGGTATTCCTGTAAGATTTGTTCTAAGGCTTGTCCAAAGAAATTTGGAGACTCAGTAAACCCCTGGGGAAGTACAGTCCACCTTAACTGCTGTCTCCTATGTGTGACTGGGTCTTCCCACTCGAATGCAAAATAATCCCTACATCTCTCATCTAGGGGACATGTCCAAAATGCATCTTTACGATCGATCACACTATAATATTGTTTCTCAGGGCCTAATCTACTCAACAGAGTGTGAGGGTTTGCTACTACAGGGAATCGAGCCACTGTCCTCTTATTTATTTCCCTCAGGTCATGTACCAGCCGGTACGACCCGTCTGCCTTTTTCACAGGCAGAATGGGGGTGTTAAAAGGGGACATACATGGTTCCAAAAGTCCCTTACTTAATAATCTTCCTATCTCTGGCCTCAACCCTTCCTTTCCCTCGGAGGAGATAGGATATTGCTTAATTCTTATTGGCACCTCAGGGTCTCGGAGGGTGACCAAAAATGGAGTTATGTTAAGTTTCCCTACACTGTCTGGGGTGTACCAGACTTCCGGATTAATCCTTGCCTAATCTTCTATTCTCAAGGGGCAGAGTTTTATCCTTATCTCCTTATCAATTACTTCTACATTAACACCTAACTCAGTGATCAGGTCTCTCCCTAGTAAATTAAAATCTGCCTCTGGAACTAATAAAAAATTACCTACCCTAATTTTAGATTCTGCCTCTACTGACACATTTTTAATTATTGGACCCTTAAATGGCTCCCCTTTAGCTCCCACCACTTGGGCAGTTTCTCTAGACAATTCACATCCTCCTGGCAATTTCTGAACGGTAGATCGCTCCGCACCAGTATCTACCAAAAATTCAACTTCCTGCTGCTGGGGACCTATCTTTAACTTTATCAAGGGCTCTGGATGTTTCTGTGCCCCCAGCAAATAGAGCCCCTGACCCCTCTAATCTTCCTGAAAAGTTTTCTCATCCCTCAATCTTTTCCTACAATTCCTTCGAAAATGTCCTTTAACACCACAATAAAAACACACATTTGCTTCTCTCCTGTCCACTTGAGGAACTCCTCCCCCATTTCTCTGGCTCATCGGTCCTGCCTTAGGAGGGTTTTCAGATCTACCTGCCTCCCTGACTACTGCCATCATCATTCTGACTTGTCTCCGATGATTCTCTTCGTCCCTTCGGAGATATACCTTCTGTGCCTCCCTTAACAACTCATCCAGACCTCTATCCTGCCAATTGTCTATCTTTTCTAACTTTCTCCGGATGTCCTCCCATGACTTGGCCACAAACTGTGTTTTTAGTAAGGCCTGTCCTAGCTGAGTTTCGGGATCTAGGCCTGAGTACATCTGTAGATTTTTCCTCAGGCGTTCTAACCACTCAGTGGGGGTCTCATCTTTCTTTTGTCTCTCATTAAATGCCTTATTAGTATTTTGCCCCCGAGGTACTGCCTCTCTTATTCCCTGTATGATTATTACCCTTAAATCCTGCATATTGGTTCGATGGTCTTGTTGCTGATGGTTCCAGTTGGGATCCTGCAAGGGCCACTCGGTACCAGCTAAGGGTCCCTGCGCATGTTGGGCGTCCCATATTCACATCCCTGCTCGTCTAATCATACCTCTCTCCTCAGCAGTAAACAGGATGCTTAATATAGATTGCAACTCCCCCCAGGTGTAAATACTAGGTCCCAGGAACTGGTCTAATCTTTCTGCCACCCCCAAAGGATCCTCTAAAAGGCTTCCCATCTCTTTCTTGAAGTCCCGTACATCTCCTGTGCTCAAGGGAACTGATACAAACCCTATAACTGGGGCAGGGCCTGGACCTCCCATGGGCATCTCCCGGAGAGGGTATAAATTATGTCCTCGAGCCCGTCCCCGAGTTATGGGTCCCTGTATGTCATCTATGGGCTCATGGTGATCTTCTTCCGGGGGTGGTGGTGCATTGGGGGGTGGTTGTTCCTCAGGGGGTACATATGGAGGGGGAACAAGGGGAACCTCCTCTTCCCTATTCTTCTCTTTCCGTTTTTCTTTTAGAGGGAATAGGAATGTGTCTATGCCAGGTCTAGTAATCCACACACTGGCATAATCACTTTCCTCCTTACTGAAGGGACATTTACTATTCACCCAAAGGGTTAACTTCTGCCTCACCCAATCCTCTAATGCTCCAAACATCGGCCAAAAAACTTTCCTAGATACCTCCTTTCCTCCCCACACTACTACACAGAAATGAATCATTTTAGCTTTGTCCTTATCCCCTGTGGTAGGATAAGATTCCCAATTGTCTAACATAAATCCCAGTGGACTATCCCTGGGTACCAGTGGAAGTCTCATGGGAGCCAGGGGCTTGCTCTTCCCGTGTCCCATCTTCTGGAGCGCCCTCAATCAATCCGTGCATGCATTCACTCGCTTCCCCTGATTCGTGGCTCACGCCCTCATGGGCAATGAGAACCGCACTACTGAGGGTCACACTCACTTGGGTTAGTGCCGAGCTGCCGGCCCCCCTCTCATTCACACACACACACGCTGCGCCTCCAGGAAACCCGACCCAGACCGAACGGTATCCCCACAGATTACTCACGCGTCCTGCATCTTTGTCCGGACATTTGTGCACAAAGTTTATAGGGTCTGCCGGCCTCCTTTGCCTCTTATTCTGAATTTGGGTTCGTCGGTGCAGCGGTGATAGAAGCTGGACTATCCGGGCCGCCGATAAACAGGTGGCGGGGTGTCCCCCAGGTAGATCCAAAGCCTTTATCCTACCGTCTGCATCTGAGTCACGGCACCAAATTGTGATAAATTGCGAGGACAAAAATCACAAAGTCCAATTAGAATTTATTTAATTACAACGAGCAAGCAGGATAAGAGGCAAGAATCAGCGCTGGACGACAAGGGGGAGTCCCCGCTCCGCCCACTTGCCGCCGCCCAGCTGGTCCCGGTCCCCCCTTTTTATAGTCCGCCCACCGCCGCTGACAGGTCCCCTTCGAGGTAAACAAGCACTCTGCGCATGTGTGTTGCTGTTGCCGAGGGGTTTCTTCCGACCCCCTGGTGATCGCTTGGCGGGAAACCTCTCAGGCAAGGCAGGCGGGAAAATCCTCTCAGGCAGGGCAGACCTCTGACCTGGGCTTCTGAAACTCAAAACTTATTAAAACACTTCTATTACCTTGTTTTAGTGAACAAAACATATTATGCCCTATCACAATCTCAACGTGGGGCTAGATAGAAAAGAATTATTTTAGACAAGATTTGGAAGTTAAAAATGGACCTTTTGAGAGTTTTAATCATTCAAGCATTTGGATGGCTGTTTTGGTCACGGACTTGTAAACTCATAACATATCACTGTATAGGGTTAACATTCCAGGGGGAGTAACCCTGAACCTGACCCTAGGTGGTCTTGACCCCTCCCCAGGTGATGATTAGCTTACTCCCCCTTCCTGTCTAAAGACCCATAAAAGCAGGGGGACTTCCTGGTTCACTCTCTCTGCACTTCCTGCTTCCTGCATACCAGCATCACCATTCTGTTCCTGTTTTGTCTTTGTTTTACCACATCCATGAGGCAGACAAAGCCATCACCATCACAATCTGGTTGTATTTATATGTTTTGTATTTGCTATCCCTTCCCTATACCCTTTGTAACTTCCCTATCTCAGACATCTTTTTGAGTTATTGTTAAACTTTTCTTTTTTAACTTCCAAATGGAGTGAGATTCATTTATTTGGGTGTGTTTACCTTTTCTCTCTCCACATCTAATTCCTTTCTTTTAGGAAAGAAAAGGGGAAGAAGGAAGGGCACATTATAAAATTGTTATTGGTTCTATTCAATTTATCTGAGTCTCTGGAAATTTGAACTAGAACCAAGACAATCATGTTTTCTGGATAATGATTGATATGGTTTGGGAATATTCTAAGACTTTGCCTATGCAGGTGCATGCATATTTTCTGAATTCTGTTGGAAATCTAACCATATTTGGGAATACTTCTGAAATATGAAACAACTCTGAGAATGTGTGCTGGGACATAGAAGGACTCCATCACCTCCCTGGGCAGCCTGTGCCAATCCCTGACCACTCTTGTGGCAAACAAATTCTTCCTAATCTGCAGCCTGACCCTCCTCTGGCACCATTTCAGGCCATTTCCTCTCCTTCTGTCTCAGGGTAATAGAGAGAAGAGCTCAACCCCCACCTCACTCCAGAGTGAGGAGCTCTTGAAAACTATCACTTTCTCACCTTTTTGGCACGATTGGCAGTTTCATTTTGGAGGGGTTTTTGTTTGTTGGCTTGGAGTATTTTTAGGGTTGGAAGGGGCCTCTGGTCCAATCGTGCTGCTAAAGCAGGGCACCCACAGCAGCTTGCCCAGCATTGGCCAGCTGGGGCTGGAATCCCTCCAGACAAGGAGACTCCTCAGCCTCTCTGGGCAGCCTGCTCCAGGGCTCCAGCACCCTCACAAAGAAGTCTCTTCTCACATTCAGCTGCAACCTCCTGGGGTCAGGTTAGAGCTCACTGCCCCATCTTCTGTGACTGAGCACCGTGCACAAGAGTCCGGCCCCATCCTCCTGGCCCCTACCCCTTCACTCCTCCTGAGCATTCATCAGCTCCCCTCTCAGGCTGCTCTTCTCCAGGCTCAGCAGCCCCAGGGCTCTCAGCCTTTCCTCCTCACACAGCTGCTCCAGGCCCCTCAGCACCTCTGGCACCTCCACTGCACTCTCTCCAGTAGTTTCCTGTCTCTCTTCAACTGGCGAGCCCACAACTGGACTCAGCACCCCAGGTCTGGACTCGCTAAGACAGAGCACAGGGGCAGGAGAACCTCCCACAACCTGCTGCTCACGCTCAGCACGCGCCCCAGCATCCTGCTGGCCTTCTCAGCCACAAGTGCACACTGCTGGCTCCTGCTGAGCTTGGTGGCCTCTGCCTTTGCTTAGCTGCAGGGCTTCATTTGCAGCAGACCTCTTCAAAGGCAGCTCAGAACAACCCTCTGGGGCAGAGCTCCAAACCATGGCAAACCAGCACAGTCAGACTGCAGAGATGCTTGCAAGTCTGAGAGCCTCAGCGTGCTTCCATTCTCCAGTGCTGCCATGCAGCAAACCTGTGTCCTACGCACTTAGGAGCTCCACACGAGGAAGGACAAACTTCACCTCCTGCCAGCTGGAAAAGGCCAAGCTGCACTCACCCTGCTGGCTGCCATGCTCCACACCGCAGCAAGGGGACGAGCGGCAGGGGCAGACCATGAGGACCGGCCGCGCTCACTTCTCTTTCCGTGCACATCCAGCTTCAGACATGTCCCCCTAGAAGCTGAAGAGTCTTCACCAGACTAAAAACAAGAGAAAAACAGCATCGAAAGAAAGCAAAGAGACGGGGGTGGATTACTGCCTCAGTTTCTGACTGCTGGGGGCTTTGGCCCCCACGTTTATGGAGTTCAAACTGAAGTTTGGGGAGCAGAGCAGAAATGTTCATTTAAGCCTCTTGATCTGCTCACACTGTGGAAAAAAAAAAGCCTTTCTCTGGTAAGGAAGTCAAAAAGGAAGGGACTGACACTGGAAAAGGAGAGAGTCAGAACAGACATTAGGAAGAAATTCTTCACAGAGAGGCTGGGGAGACGCTGGCACACCTTGCCCAGGGAGGTTGTGGACGCCCTCTCTCTGGAGGCTGGAGCCAGGCTGGGCTTGATCCCTTCTCCCAGCTAACAAATTACAGCATGAGAGGAAATGACCTTGGGTTGCACCAGGGAAGGTTTAGATTGGACAGGAGGAACAGTCTCCTCCCCAGAAGAGTTCTTAGGCCCTGCAACAGGCTGCCCAGCACAGTACTGGAGTCCCCATCCGTAGGGGGAGCGGAAAGTCCTACAGCTGTGCTGCTCAGGGACATGGTTTAGAGGCGACCTGGCAGTGCTGGCTTAAGGGCTGCACTGGATGATTTGGAAGCTCTTCTCCAACAGGAACAACTCCATGCTTCTACTCGTCTGAATATGTGCAACTGACTGCCAGAAGGAGCACAAACTCTACAGAAAGCTTTACCTGACTGAGCCTCTTTTGCCCCCTGCGTCTCGTGGGGGATGTTCCTCAAGATCTGCTCCTCCTGGATGAGCTTGAGCTTGTCTGAAAAGGAAAGAGAAAAAAAGGAAAAAAGGAGAAAAAAAAAAAGAGGAAACAAGGAAAAAAAGCAAAGAAAGAGAAAAGGAAAGAAAGGAGAAAAGAAAGGGGAAAAAAGAAAAGGGAAAAAATGAGAAAAAAGGATTGAAAAAAGGAGAAGAGGATAAAGGGAGGAAAAAAGGAAAAAGAAGGAAAACGTATTTAAAAAGGAAAAAGAAGGGAAAAAAGGGAAAAGAAGGGGAAAGAAGAAAAAAAAAGGAAAAAGGAGGAGTTTGAGCAGTGCTGTTATTCACAGCGGTGACTTACGCCGCTTGCGTAGCTGCCCTTAGTCACAGCAGCCACACGTACGCCATCTGCATAGCTTCCCAGAGACCCCCCCAGACACCTCTATATGACACCAGAACCCTTTAGATGCACCCAGATCCCACTTTGATAGCCCCAGACTCACCTCACATGTACACAGACCCCCTTCACAGGCTTACAGACCCTTTTTTGGAGAGCCCATAACCCCTCCAGATGCTCTCAGACTCCCTATACAAGGACCCAGATCCTCTCTGCCACCCTCAGAGACCCTCTGCACACCCCCAGACTGCCTTGACACCCTGCACGGGGCATGGCTGCAGGTCCCAGGCCCTCAGAGGACACTGAAATACAGAGAAAGACCTCCCTAAATCCTGAGGCACCCCAAAAACAACACCCCACAGCTCCACAGACGAGCCCAGATACTGTGAGGGCTCCACAGAGAACACCAAACCTCACTGAGAGCACCCCCAACTCCTCTGGGATCCTCCAGACACCCCCAGGAGCCCCCAGGGGAAGAGTGAGAGGCCTCACGCCCCCCTCAGATACCCACAAACCCCATTTTGATGCCCCCAGACCCCTTCAGATGCCCCTAAAAGACCTTTCGATAGCCCTCAGACCCCCTTGCTGCTCCCAAAACCCCTTTAGATGCCCTCAGATCACCTGTACATGCCAGCAGGGCAATGGCTGGCGGGTCCAGGCACACCTGGACACTGAAAACCAGAGGGGCAGACCCCCAAATCCTCAGCTCCCCAAGCCTTGAGACTCCACAGCAGAGCCCACGTACTGTGGGGGGACCCCACGGAGACCCCTAAAGAGGTCACCGGGAACCACTCAGATCCCGCCCAAATCCTGTGACACCCCACAGAGGCCACACATCTTCACTGAGACACTGCCCAGATCCTTTGGGAACCTCCAGGAGTCCACGGGGGAAACTCCAGAGGCTTACAGATGCCTCTATATGCCCCACAGCCCTTTGGATGCCTCTCACCCCACCTTTCATATCCCCAGGCCCTTTGGATGCTGCCAGACCCAATTTAGGGGCCCGCACACCCCCTTAAGAGGGGCGGCAACAGTGAGCAGCTTCGGGGTTACTGCCTGCCCCTGTGCCTGGTGTGCTGAATAGTCCCAAAGGATGTAAAATGGGCTTAAGCATGTCCTGTCTTATTTACCTGCCTGTCTGCATTGCAGCCAGAGGCGGGAAAACAGGACAAAGAAACCCAGGCAACCCTGTCTGGTTTAGTCTGCTTGCCTGAGAGGGGTTCCACGGGGACCATGCCCCTGTCGTGTGCAAGGCCTATGCACCCCCCATTTTTGGCAGACAACAGCCTGTGGGTTCTTCCATTTTTGGGTCTACTTGGGTGATTGCCAGAGGTGATTGGGTGACCGTGTGGCCAATGAGACCATTAGCCTCAGCCATTACCCTATCAATGGGGCTGAACAGGTGAATAAGGAGCTTGCATGCTCCTTCATTCCTCGCTCACCTGCCGCTCGCCCACCCCTCACCTCAGCCACCTCAGCCAGCAGCTGATTCCACTTTGCAGCCCGTGTGGAATTTGCCACAGGACTCCTGTTGAATATTTTCCTGCTTATGTTTTGGGCCACAGCCATCAGGACTAGTGAGTATTCTTCATTCTTTGTTCAAGTTGCTAAAGGATTTTAATCAACCTCACATGTGGTGAATGATGCTGCCAGGCTCTCTATTAAAGACATTTTCTGAAGCCTTTCAAAATTCCATTGTACAGAGGCATTCTGTAAAATAGTTCTGCTAACAGCATCCAAGAACTTGTGTGGAGAGTTGTAAATAAGTTTGGAGGAATTATTTTGTGTCTATTAATAAATTATTTAATAACTTTTAAATCAGCCTCATTGCATTTTCCCCAAACTCAGATTTGGGGACCCTCAAGGGTCATCTTGTCCAACTACCTGCAGTCAGCAGGGACACCTCCACTAGAGCAAGCTGCCCAGGGCACCATGTGTGCTTAGCAGCACCCTTCTGGTGTCTGTTTGCTGGGGGGGGGAGAGCTGTGCTTTCCTGAGCATCCCTCTGCAACCTGTGCCCTGCTGTGAGATGTATCCAATTATTTGAATGAGCTTCTTGGGGCAGGACATGCTGAGTCATAGAATCATAGAATCAACCAGGTTGGAAGAGACCTCCAAGATCATCCAGTCCAACCTATCCCCCAGCCCTAGCCAGTCAACTAAGTGCCTCATCCAGTCTTTTCTTGAAGTCCTCCAGGGACGGTGACTCCACCACCTCCCTGGGCAGCCGGGTCCTCTCTCTTCACCAGTGCTACCTGCAGTCTCTTCCACCTGAAACCCACCTCAGAAGACAGTGAAAACCTGCCTTAGCCTGGAAAGTGCTGCAAGGTAGAGGAGAAATCTCTTTGTACTGCAGCCAGGGCCTACCTGCCTCTTCAGCATCAGGTGGCAATCCAGGGGCTGGTGACTGGCAGGGCAGGGATGTGCCCAGAGCAGAGGTGATGCATTTGTCTTTGATGAGGGAGATCTCAACCACCACTCCTGGATTTCACCTGCTACTGATGTGCCCCTTGGCCACGTTAGCTGAAGAGATGAAGTCTTAATTAGAGAAAGGATTGTGCTTTTAGGTAAGGAGAGGTGGGCGTAGACGGGAGTGTTTCCTTACCTCCTCACCTTCTTTGTGCCCTCTGAGCACCTAAGCTGTCTTTGGGCTGACCTGCACATGGGATGGAGGGTGCAAAACACTCCTGAAGGCTGCTGTGGGGCCTGAGAGGCAGGCAAAGCTGCAGTGCAGGTGGCACACGTCTTGGGCTGCACATCCAGCAGGAGGGATGCTGAGGAAACACCTTTCTCCTGTTTGCTTCTCTCCCCCTCCTCCAAGCAGGGAATGCAGCCCCTATCCCCCATCTTTCCCTCCATTCCTGGTGTGTAGGAGTATTCTTTTTTACCTGGCAGGCTGAATATTTTAAACAAACACTGCTTAAAATCTGTACTTCATGGTCAAAGCTTCAGAAGAGGAGATCCATCATCTCCTGCGGCTGAGGGTGGCTCTCCAGCAGCCCCCACTGCTGTTTCCACTCACCTGGCACAAAGGATCAGCCTTGGACAAGGCAGCCACTGAGCCACCAGAACATTCCCAGCTCTGAATGAAGAGCAACTGGATTGTAGTCTCTTGCAGTCAGGAGCAACACTGACCTCTTGGCCAGCATCTGCCTCCAGGAGGGAGCCCTGTCCACCAGCTACTTTGGCTGGGAGCAGCTAGCTGAGTCCCAGGGTCTGACTCAGAGCTGGACTATTTCAGCCTGCACAGCTCCTGGAGTGCAGGGTTGGGAATCTACAGCCTTTCATCAGCCTGTCTGAGTGTTCAATGCTGGCTCCTGCTCGGGGTGCAGCAGCAGCTTTGTGGCACCTTCCACCTTTTCCTAACAGCCACTTCTGGTGTTTGGGCCAGGTCCTTTGGTGCAGCTTGCAGCTCCCATCTCTCCCCCTGCTTGGCACTTTCAGCTGCAGCTGCTCCTTACTCTTCCTGCAGCCCCAGAATTCTTGCAGGAATGCTTGGGCTTGAGATTTCTGTGTCCAGAAAGACGCCCTGACCTTGGTCCTGGGGGGGTCTGACCCAGGGAAAGGAAGAAGGTGAGTGAAGAGGTGCTGATGTCCATTTTTCAGGGTCACTGCAGGGACAAGAATCTGAGAAGGAGTCTATATGGGCTTGGAGTTAAAAGTTCAGGGAGACAGGCCACAAGCAAGGAGTTTGAGCCTGCAGAGACTAAACTCCTAAGGCTGGGAGGCCAGACAGGACCCAAACTTGAGCTTAACAACACTGCTGGACAGCGGCAGACCCTCAGGGCACCAGGAGAAGACCCTGCCTCTTGCTGTCCTTCTCTTGTCTGTACCCCTGCATGCTCCTCAGAGCTGCATGTGGGAGGAACCCAAGCTTAGTGGTTAATGGGAGTGAAGAAAATTGTGCTTCAATTTACTAAGTTGCTGCTCTTTCCCATTTCCAGGACCATCTTTGTGTGAGAAGGTGTGATGGTTTGGGTGTTCCCCACCCCCCCACACTTTAGAAATCACCCAGACTAGACTCAGCTGGCTCTGGGAATATACATGAAGCTATTTATTTACAGCTAGCACAATATACAAGCAGATATTTACAGTATATACAATTATATACAGAAATAGACAAGATAAAAGGTGATACAGAAGCACAACTCCCCTCTCAGAACCCTGAGTCCCCAGGAGGGACTCTCAACCACCGCCGCACCTTCCCCCTGCCCCTCTCAACCTTACCCCAGTCCTAAAGAAGAATAGAGGTTCAGCCAAAAGGTTATGAAGCAAAGGTGGGTTAGGGAGATGCAGCTCAGTCAGAAGCCCAAGGCAGAGAGTGTTATCTAATGTTTTCCTTTCTTCTTCAGCAAGGGGCGTAGACATCACCATTGTTTCCCTTTCACAGCCTATGATCTAGTTCTTCTCACCAAGACATTCTAGCTTGCTTCAAACTAGCACAGAAGGGTTTTGATTTACTAGATGTGGAGACTGAATCTCTATCGATCACATCTGCCCTATGGCCTCAGCACCCTGGGAGGAGGCACAGAGAGAGAGAGCAGTCTGCAGAATCACAGACTGCATCGGGTTGGAAGGAACCCTCCAAGTTCATCTTGTCCAACACCCCTGCAGAGAGCAGCTGGGAGCAAGGGTTCTGCAAAGGGTGGGTGATGTTGGGGAGCACGTGCATGTTAAGTGTGCACTCACACACGTGTGGTGGGGACACATGTCATTAAGGAAATGCGAGTGCAAGGTGCAGGATGTGGAGGCTGTGAGTGGCAGAACCGCCACAGCCTCATTAAACTCTCATGTCCAAATTCAATGTCAGATGTGCATTTGAGGTCTGTGTTTTCAGGCCCATTATGCAGCAGTCAGGAAGAAGTAGGTGGGTGGGCGTGCTGAGGGAACGCAGCAGACAAAACAAGCCCCAATGCCTGCTGAGTGACAAAAAGCCCAGCGGGCTGAGGAGGAGCTGGTGACAGAAGTGTATGCAAGGCAGTGATGGGCTGGCGGCTTGGCTCTGGAGGGTGAGCAGCCTTTGCTCTTTGCTGGAGCATAGCACAGCAGTTTGCCCTTTCATGACTCATTTTCTAGTCAGGGAAACTGAGACATGGGGAAAGAACATGAACATTTCACCTAGCAAATCCCTTCTGGGGATAAGGCAGAAGGCATAGCACAGGGCTGCTGCTAGGTACAAACAGCAAGGGGCGCAGCACTGCTGCGCAGCTGTCCTGCTCTTGAAGGTCATCTCAGTCCAAGAGTCCCCTCTTTGTAGGCTCTGAAGCACAGCAAGCCACCCCTCCCTTCCTCCAGAGAGGGATGCAGCCGGCCCACCCCTCTGTAGTAGGGACAGCAATGCTGAGAGGCAGCTGGGCAAGCTGAAACTTCATTTTCAAGTTTAATGAGCATTATTTCCCACTCCTGCTGGCAAGCACTTTCCAAACACCCAAGACACACAAAGGAAAATCCACTGGTTTCAATTTACATATACACAAGTTATATTTCATAATTCTACCTAGGAGTTGGTTTTATTTTCTAGAAGCCTTTACATATCATAGAGGAGATGGGGGGGCATTTCCAAGTCTCTTTTACACATCAATACCACTCTTGTATACCTTAAAAAGGAGAGCTTTTGATCTGTTGAAACACCACAGGCTAACACTTACAGGGTTTAATGTTTTTAATGCTTGCCAAGGATTCTCAAGCATTGCAAACATCTGAGGCTGCAAGCAGCCTTTTCAGGAGGCTGCCCCATGCCTCACTCACCTGCTCCTCTGCTGCATCATCACTCCCCTGCCATGTGAAAGACAGCAGAGTTTCTGTGTCCAGGCAGATGAGACTCCCAATTCCTTTCACACCTCCTACAGAGACATTCTACAAAGCCAGCATCTGTTCTTAGAGGGATTGCAGAATGCAGCTGGATAGCAGAGAGAATCAGTCAGGGCTCAAAGGGACCACAAAGATCATCCAGTTCCAACCCTCTGCCATGGGCAGGGACACCCTACCCTAGAGCAGGCTGGTCAGAGCCTCATCCAGCCTGGCCTTAAACACCTCCAGGGATGGGGCCTCAACCATCTCCCTGGGCAACCCATTACAGGCTCTCGCCACTCTCATGCTCAACAACTTCCTCCACACGTCCAGTCTGAATCTCCCCACCTCCAGCTTTGCTCCATTCCCCCTAGTCCTCTCACTACCTGATAGCCTAGGAAGTCCCTCCCCAGCTTTTTTGTAGGCCACAGGGGGCTTCAGATACTGGAAGGCCACAAGAAGGCCACCTTGGAGCCTCCTCTTCTCCAGCTTGCACAGCCCCAACTCTTTCAGTCTGTCCTCAGAGCAGAGCTGCTCCTACCCTCTGATCATCCTCGTGGCCCTCAGCACAAACCATCCAGTACTGCTCTCTCTGCTTTAACTAGCACCAAGTTTTCAGGAATGCTGCAGATACTTACACACATTGCCCTAAGATGTGTATCAGATCCCTTTATCCTCACAGGCACCCAGGGTATCTCCCAACTCTTCCAGATGTTGAGGCTCAGGCTCAGGCAGCCACAGCTTCCTTCTGCTACAACAGACCATTGGAACGGAAACAAAATCCAGTTACCTGTCCTCTGAGAGAGTGCTGCAAGTGAGAAGCAACAGCTCTGCAGTTGGAAAGTAGAAAGGAAGGCACATTAAATACATCTCAGAAGTAAAACGATGTTAAAAACCACACAAACACACACCAAAAGCCTTTTACAGGGAGCACAGCCTCGACCTTTAACCCAGCACATGCTAAACTCCCCTGGCACTCTCCCGTTTTTTGTCTCCACTGCCATCATTTCATAATCAAGAACGAAAGACTTCACTGCACAAACACCAACTACACTCCGGCAGAGTCTGCTCACACAGGCCTTGAGAACAAAGGGGTCCAGGATGGTTGCACCTACTTTAAACAGGAGCTCTTGAAGGCACAGGAGCTGGCAGTTCCCATGTGCCGAAAGATGAGCCGGCAGGGAAGGCGACCAGCATGGATGAGCAAACAGCTCCTGAAGGAATTGGGGGAGAAAAAGAGGGTGTATCACCTTTGGAAGGAGGGGAAGGCTTCTCCTGACATGTTTAAGGAGGTAGCCAGATTATGCAGGAGAAAAATTAGAGAGGCTAAGGCCCAGCTAGAACTTAGGCTGACACTGCTGTGAAGGATAATAAAAAGCACTGTTATAAATGTGTCAGTGCTAAAAAGAAGGGCCAGAAGAGGCTCCACTGCTTACTGGAGCAGGAGGGGAACACTATAACTGACGACGAGGAAAAGGCTGAGGTCCTGAATGCCTTCTTCACCTCAGTTTTCAGCAGTAAGGAGGGAGGAGTTCAGGGCAAGTGGCCTCTTGAACTGGGAGATGGGGTCGGGGAGCGGTGTGTTGCCCTGGAAATTCCTGAGGAATTAGTTCAGGACCTGCTGAGCCACCTGGACACCCACAAGTCCATGGGACCAGATGGGATCCATCCCAGGGTGCTGAGAGAGCTGGCAGCTGAGCTGGCCAAGCTGCTCTCCATCATTTTCCAGCAGTCCTGGCTCACCAGAGAGGTCCCAGGAGACTGGAAACTGGCCAAGGTGATCCCCATCCACAAGAAGGGTCAGATGGAGGAACCTGGGAACTACAGACCTGTCAGCCTGACCTCAGTGCCAGGGAAACTGATGGAGAAGGTTATCTTGGGGGTGATAAAAGCGCACCTGAGGGATGGCAAAGGGCTCAGGTCCAGCCAACATGGATTTAGGAAGGGCGGATCCTGCCTCTCCATCCTGATCTCCTTCTATGATCAGGTGAGCCGCTTGGTGGATGTGGGGAGGCCTGTGGATGTGGTCTATCTGGACTTCAGCAAGGCCTTTGACACTGTCCCCCACAGCAAACTGCTGGCTAAGCTGTCAGCTCGCGGCTTGGATGGCAACACTCTGTGCTGGGTTAGGAACTGGCTGAAGGGACAAGCCCAGAGAGAGGTGGTCAATGGTGCCATTGGCAGACGGTCACTAGTGGTGTCCCTCAAGGATCAGTGCTGGGCCCCATCCTCTTTAACATCTTCATTGATGATCTGGATGAGGGCATGGAGTCAGTCATCAGCAAGTCTGCAGATGACTCTAAGCTGGGGGCAGATGTGACGGAGTTAGAGGGCAGAAGGGCTCTGCAGCAGGACCTTGACGGCCTGGACAGATGGGCAGAGTCCAAGGGGATGGCTTCAATAGCTCCAAGTGCAGGGTGCTGCACTTTGGCCACAACAGCCCCAAGCAGAGATACAGGCTGGGGTCGGAGTGGCTGGAGAGCAGCCAGAGAGGGCTCTGGGGATGCTGATTGATACCTGCCTGAACATGAGCCAGCAGTGTGCCCAGGAGGCCAAGAGAGCCAGTGGCATCCTGGCCTGCATCAGGAATGGTGTGGTCAGCAGGGGCAGGGAGGTCATTCTGCCCCTGTACTCTGCACTGGTTAGACCTCACCTTGAGTGCTGTGTTCAGTTCTGGGCCCCCCAGTTTAGGAGGGATATTGAGATGCTTGAGCGTGTCCAGAGAAGGGCAACGAGGCTGGCGAGAGGCCTCGAGCACAGCCCTACGAGGAGAGGCTGAGGGAGCTGGGATTGGTTAGCCTGGAGAAGAGGAGGCTCAGAGGTGACCTTATTGCTGTCTACAACTACCTGAGGGGTGGTTGTGGCCAGGAGGAGGTTGCTCTCTTCTCTCAGGTGGCCAGCACCAGAACGAGAGGACACAGCCTCAGGCTGTGCCAGGGGAAATTTAGGCTGGAGGTGAGGAGAAAGTTCTTCACTGAGAGAGTCATTGGCCACTGGAATGGGCTGCCGAGGGAGGTGGTGGAGTCACCGTCCCTGGGGCTGTTCAAGGCAAGGTTGGATGTGGCACTTGGTGCCATGGTCTGGCCTTGAGCTCTGTGGTTAAGGGTTGGACTTGATGAACTGTGAGGTCTCTTCCAACCCTGATGATACTGTGATACTGTGAGTACAGGGAAAGAATAACCTCCCTTGTCCTGCTGGCCACACTGTTTGTGATCCAGGCCAGGATGCCACTGGCACTGGATGTCCTGGCCTTTCCCAGTTCTTGGTGAGGTACTCCTCTATTTTAGAACCCAATCTGCCCTCTAGCTAACACACTGTGGCTCAAGCCAACAGTAATGTGAACTCTCTAGTGTCCCTTAAGACACTAGAAAACAAAACATGGGAGAGCTCTACAGGGATAGAGTGGACACCAGTAGCCATTTTGTTGTGCTTGAGAAAAATAACCCTACCAAGTTGCTGAAGGACTCTGCTGTGTGAGAGCTGTTCTTCCTTCTTTTCAGGATTGCTGCTTCCACTGGGCTGGGCTCCAGCATAAATGGACCATCAGCCTTTTAAGTTCTATCCTCCCAGCTGCATGATGGAGAACTATGACCTCCCTGCTATGGACCTGAAACCTGACTGATCACAAAGGAACCTGAGCAGGCTGTGAGATGAGAGGGTAAGAAAAATACCCATCTCTCTGCAATGAAAATTGGGGTCAGAAAGGAGTTGTTGCTTGCTGTCCTGTTGAAGGTTGTAGGTTCAGAGGCTGACCAAGGGAAGCACAGCCCCCTTACCTATATTAACAGCTGACTCACTTCTCAAATACAGATCTTAGGGCAAGACATTGCTTGGCTGGCAAAGAGAATTAAGACATTGCCCTCAGTGCCTTAGCACCTGCTTGGAAAGTGAGGTTGAAATCAGCCATAATTGCACACAAATGCCAATCACCCTAAAGACAAAGCTGTACACATCACTAGATGCTGTCCCTGAAATGTTTATCAGTACCAAATATTCCTGATAGAAACAAAATTGCACCTTCATCCTTTTCAGGAATTTAACAAAAAGAGAACATAAAAAGAGATCACAATAGGCACTACTGGTCAGATTCAACAGCAGCAGAGAGAAGGCGAGCCAAGAGACAGGCACTGCCTACAGGGCAGCAACAGCATTTGGCCCTCTGGGTTTTGCACCGGCACTTCCCAGGCCCTGGAGGGCAGCAGCTGCTCGTTACTGGATTGAACCATTTTCCTGGCACTCAGAATGCACACGACAGACCCCACTCCTCCACCTGCTGGAAACAGAAACATGGGAATTACCCCAGGTCAAGGTACCTACAATCTGAAACCAGCGATCAGAAAGCCTTCCTGCCTGTTTCAAATGAGCATCTCCCCCCCTTTTACACTACAAGTCACACAGCTTAGCTTTAATTGCATGTGATAACCAGCAGCTCTCCCTCTTTTGTAGGTTCAGGCTCTGGCTGTGCTAGCAGCTTCCTGAGTCAAAGGTGATGACGGCATTTGTGGCTCCTCAGTAGTTCAGTGCCAACTACATCTACATGCTGCCAGCTCTGGGTCAGACACAGGCTCCTGGTGATGTGTGGAGTTAGCCAGGACACAACAACACACCAGCAGCCCAGGTAGGAGAACACACAAAACCTGATCTGGCACCAAGTTAAAGTGTAAGATTAAATCAACAAAGGACACAGATGTTTTAACATCAGGGAATACTCTAAACCTAACTTCCTTGGCTTCTTAAAGTCACACCTGGCAAGGTTAGTGGGGTTATAGAAACAAAAAAGGATTTGGAAGGAGTGTCAGGGGTTAAGGCTGTAAAAAAGATCACTGAAGTGAGAACTGGTTTTGTTCTAGCTCAAATCAGGACAAGGTGTAAGCCATGAGTGAGTTGGTCCCTATTCACCTTCACTGCCTGGTTCTTTCTGTTGATGGGAGGGTTCTTCAGAGATGCCTGGAGTGCAGCCATCATGTTCCCTGTGATAAATGGTTAAGGACCAGATACCAAGTATTTAGGAAGCAACAGAAGCAGCTGCAGGGTAGCAGGACCTGTAGCTGGCTTCTGTATGACTAAAAATACTGAACGGCTCAGTGGCTGCAATGATTCCCTCAACAGCCAACACAGTCAGCACTGTCAGGCTGCAATCAGCAGGCCACCTGAGGAAGGAGCAGCACCAAAAAGAAGCTGCACACTTCCAGTGTTGGATCATACCTCTTAAGTTTTTCACCGCTCGAGGATCCAGGTAAAATATATCATTCCCCACCACGACTGCAATTCGTAGCCCTCCACATCAGGCCTCAGGGACAGCAACTTAGCAGTGGCTGTCGGCAAGAGCTAGCAGCCAGGCAAGGAAGCCAGCGGCGGGCACATGGAGCACTCCTTTCCTCCCCGGGAAAAACCTTTCCTCTATCCTTCTTGCCCCTCCCACATACGGCAGCCCTGGGCCGCCGTGATGAAGAGGAAGCGAGGCTGGCTTCCTTCTCTCAGTGCCGGTTGCTTCTCCTTTCAGCCTTATAGCCCTTTCTCCTGCCAGCCCTGGGTCGCTGCCTCCATCACTGCCTCAATCAGCCTCGATCGCTGCCTACCTCCTGTCAGGCCACGGCCCCTTTCCGGGCATGGACGTTCCCATACCAGGCAGCAGCACAGGTCCCGCTTGCCCCTCACCTCCCTCCTCCTCGTCCACAAACTTCTTCTCGTCGCACTCATGCACAGCCGCCCGGCAGAACGGCGTCGCCGACATCGCACGCTTGGCCGTGCCCACCACCGCCAACGGCGGAGCCGCGCACGCACCCGCGAGGCGAGCTGCCATTGGTCGGCCGCGATGTGCATCACTGGCCTGGGGTGGGGCTCCTGCTGCCAGGGAGACCGGTAACGCCTTCACCGTCTGGGCTTCTGCTTGCGAGCGTCCCTGGCGGTGTCGTGCTGCTCGGGCTTGACTTGCGGTGCTCCCGAGTGGCTTTTTTTCGGCGGGCTTTGGTCCTTGGTTTGCCGTGGGGTTTGCTGGTTTGTGGTGAGGTTCTGTGGTGAGTGGTTTGCCAGTGGTTTGGTGGTTTGTGGTGAGGTTTGGTGGTGTGTAGTGAGTGCTACGCCAGTGGTTTGTAGTTTGTTGTGGTTGGTGGTGTGTGGTGAGTGGTTTGGTGGTTTGTGGTGAGGTTTGGTGGTGTGTAGTGAGTGCTACGCCAGTGGTTTGTGGTTTGTTGTGTTTGGTGGTGTGTGGTGAGTGCTTTGGTGGTTTGTGGTGGTCTCTTGTGATTTGCTGTGGAGTTTGGTGGTGTGCGGGGAGTGGTTTGGAGGTTTGTGGTTTCTGAAGTTTGTGGTGGCTTCTTATGGTTTGTGGTAGGTGATTTGTCTGGCCCGAGCCCAGCTTCACCTGTGCAGTCTCACTGTGTGAAGTCTGTGTGCCGGTGTCCACTTTCATCTTTTGGAAGCCAGCATCTCCTAGCGGCAACTTCTGCGCAACCAGTCCCAAGCCAAGATGTCATGCTTCAACGTTGGCTCGTTTTTCAGAAAGGTATGAGCAAGGCAGGACCCTGCCGACCTCTCCCCTGATTTTCTGGGCACAAAGTGCTCACATATCACCCAACAGAGTGTCAGTACAGTGCCCTGTGGTTAGTAAGTATGGTTTAGTCCTGGATTTAGAAGACTGAACACTATATTACTACTAGACTGTAAACCAAATAAACCAACCAAGCAACAAAACCTCAGTACATAACTGGTTCTGTACTTTTTGACAAAGTAAAGTAATCATCACAGGATTATTTTGGTTGCTAATAAACCTCAAAGGTCATCAAGTCCAACTGTCAACCCAGCACCACTGTGCCAAATAAACCATGTCCCAAAATGCTATGTCTACACGTTCTTTGAACACCTCCAGGTACTGTGACTCCAACACTTCCCTGGCAGCCTGTTCCAAGCCTTGACCACTCTTTCAGTACAAAAATGTTTCCTAACAGCCAATCTAAACTTCCCCTGGTGCGGTCATTTTCTATCCTTCTCTCAGTTCATAGTGGGGAGAAGAGACCAACACACCCCTCACTACAGCTCTCAGCTTAGAAAGCTTCTTGTGATCAAATTGGGTAACATTTTAGTGATAAGACAAGAGGAAATAGCCTCAAGTTGTGCCAGGCAAGGTTACAGAATCATTGGATCATAGGGGTGAGAAGGGATCTCATACAGTCCAACCCCCTTGCTAACATAGGGGAGTCATTATAACATAGAATTTTCCCTTCATCTTATACCAAGAAGTCTTAATGGGATTCAAAGTATCCAACTGAAGCCCTTAACTCCCAGAAGTGACTTTACAAATGATTTAGAACTCTCACCATTTTTGTGTAGGCATTTTGGGAATTCCCCTGAAATCTCTGGAGCTGCTTGGCTCTCAGGCATCTGATTCAGGTGCTGGAACAGGTCCATAGAAGGTCAGCAAAGCTGGTGAAGAGTCTGGAGAACAGGTCCTGTTCACAGCAGCTGAGGGAACTTTTTTTTTTTTTTAGTCTGGAGAAAAGGAGGCTGAGGAGAAACCTTCTTGTTCTCTACAACTCCCTGAAAAGATGTCGGAGCCAGGTGGGTGTCAGGCACTTTTCTCCAGGAACAAATGATAGGGTGCTGAGAGAGCTGGCAGCTGAGCTGGCCAAGCCACTCTCCATCATTTTCCAGCAGTCCTGGCTCACCGGAGAGGTCCCAGGAGACTGGAAAATGGCCAACGTGGTCCCCATCCACAAAAAGGGTCGGATGGAGGAACCTGGGAACTACAGACCCGTCAGCCTGACCTCAGTGCCAGGGAAACTGATGGAGCAGGTTCTCTTGGGGCCAATAACTGCGCACCTGAGGGATGGCAAAGATCTCAGGTCCAGCCAGCATGGGTTTAGGAAGGGCAGATCCTGCCTTTCTAACCTGATCTCCTTCTATGATCAGGTGACCCGCTTGGTGGATGTGGGGAGGCCTGTGGATGTGGTCTATCTGGACTTCAGCAAGGCCTTTGACACTGTCCCCCACAGCAAACTGCTGGCTAAGCTGTCAGCTCGCGGCTTGGATGGTAACACTCTGTGCTGGGTTAGGAACTGGCTGGAGGGCCGGACCCAGAGAGTGGTGGTGAATGGTGCCACATCCAGCTGGCGGCCAGTCACTAGTGGTGTCCCTCAGGGATCAGTGCTGGGCCCCATCCTCTTTAACATCTTCATAGATGATCTGGATGAGGGCATCGAGTCAGTCATCAGCAAGTTTGCAGATGACACTAAGCTGGGGGCAGATGTGACTGAGCTGGAGGGCAGAAGGGCTCTGCAGCGGGACCTTGACCGCCTGTACAGATGGGCAGAGGCCAATGGGATGGGGTTCAATAGCTCAAAGTGCAGGGTGCTGCACTTTGGCCACAACAACCCCATGCAGAGATACAGGCTGGGGTCGGAGTGGCTGGAGAGCAGCCAGACAGAGAGGGATCTGGGAGTACTGATTGATACCCGCCTGAACATGAGCCAGCAGTGTGCCCAGGTGGCCAAGAGAGCCAGTGGCATCCTGGCCTGCATCAGGAGTGGTGTGGTCAGCAGGAGCAGGGAGGTCATTCTGCCCCTGTACTCTGCACTGGTCAGACCACACCTCGAGTACTGCGTTCAGTTCTGGGCCCCCCAGTTTAGGAAGGACATTGAGATGCTTGAGCGTGTCCAGAGAAGGGCGACGAGGCTGGTGAGAGGCCTCGAGCACAAGCCCTACGAGGAGAGGCTTAGGGAGCTGGGATTGGTTAGCCTGGAGAAGAGGAGGCTCAGGGGTGACCTTATTGCTGTCTACAACTACCTGAAGGGTGGTTGTGGCCAGGAGGAGGTTGCTCTCTTCTCTCAGGTGGCCAGCTCCAGAACAAGAGGACACAGCCTCAGGCTGCGCCAGGGGAAATTTCGGCTCGAGGTGAGGAGAAAGTTCTTCCCTGAGAGAGTCATTAGGCACTGGAATGGGCTGCCTGGGGAGGTGGTGGAGTCGTCGTCCCTGGGGCAGTTCAAGGCAAGGTTGGACGTGGCACTTGGTGCCATGGTCTAGCCTTGGGCACTGTGGTAAAGGGTTGGACTTGATGATCTGTGAGGTCTCTTCCAACCTTGGTGATACTGTGTGATACTGTGTGACAAGAGGAAATGGTCTCCCATTGCACCAGAAGAGGTTTATGTTGGACATTAGGAAAAATTTCTTCCCTAAAAGGGTTGTGAAGGTCTGGAGCAGGCTGCCCAAGACAGCTAAGAATGCCCCATTCTTAAAAACCTTCAGCTGTTGAGGTGATGGCTTTTTAAGGTCATGATGAGGACCAAGCAATTCTCATGCTTTTAGTCAGCACATTCTGGATCACTTCAGTATTAGACAAACAAACTAAATGCACAGCAGCCAAACAACCAGGTCAGTTCACTCCTGACAGCACAGCTCAGTCCTGGTTTCCTAGCTTAAGATAACGTTCCTTGCTTTCACACGTTCCTTGCTTTCCTCATGTTAACAGCTGCAAGTGGTAACAGCCTCTCAAACCAGCCCCTCTCCTGAGATAACGTAGTAAGACTTTGTGTATAAACATGTAATGCACTGGCTGTTAGCATGGAGGTTCAGGTCTGAACTCTCTGCTCCAAGCCTTACTCCTTTATGGTAATCTCTGCACTCAACTTCTCTCCCCACACCCAAACCCTGAGCTACGGATAGAACTCAGGAGGCAAGTTAAAGTAGACATTTTGAAACCACTAATTTAAGTTGCCAGAGCTAGAAAGGGAGCTTGGGTGTGTATCACCATGCCCTTGGTTGCGAGCTCTGCATCTAATGAACCTGACTGAGCATCTACCTTATTTGTGTGATGACCTTATCCTGTTGCTATGCTTCACAACAGAGAAACATAATGGACATTACAAGTCAGGTACATAACATCTGTGACCACAAAAAGAGTGAAACAGTAGTAGAAGCACTGACATGGAGGTGAGGGGTGTTTAAGGTCATGACGAGAACCAAGCTACTGTCACATTTTTAGTCAGGTACATAGCATTTGTGACTCCAGAAAGAGTGAAAAAGTAGTAGAAGCACTGATGTTACAAAATGAACCAGTGTGTTTATACACAACTAATGTGACCTGGGAAGGAACCCCTGGGAAACAACATGGTCTTGTTTTAGTTGCCTGTCGCGGAGGAGTTGGTCTGGGTTTGGGGGAATGAAGACCTTTAGTATAGTAACAAATACATTTAGGGCCATGAGAAATGATCAGAGAGCTGAAACACCTCTACTATGAGGGCAGACTGAGAAAGTTGGGGATGTTCAGCCATTTTTTTGACAAGAAAGGTGATGAAACACTGGCCCAGGTTGCCCAGAGAGGTGGTAGATGCCCTATTCCTGGAACCCCGTCACGTTGGACAGGGCTGTAAGTAACCTCCTCTAGTTGCAGACTCCCCTGCTGCCTGCAGGGAGATTGAACTAGCTGACCTTTAAAGGTCCCTTCCAACCCAAACCAGTCTGTGGTTCTCTATTGACTCACCAAGTGAAAACAAAAGCACTGCTTTAAAGGACAGGAGCTTCTTTATCAAGTTACCTTTGGGCTGTGTAGGCCTTCACAACCTTTGGTATCCTATTAGATATTTCTTACTCATCAGAAAATTACAGAGCTTTGTGAGGCTTCTCTCAATGGAAGGCAACAGCCCTAGGAAGAAAAGACACCAAACAGCACACAACAGACACATACACATATGTATGTGTACATAACCCCCCTATTGTTAAGGAAACATCTGGGGGCAAAGCTTTATTCCTGTGTCAGCACTAACCACCTTCCTGGCAGGAGGAATTTAGAGTAACTCCTAGGTTCCACTGCAGTCGCCTCAGCCGAGAAGCTACAATCCCGCTGCAGTCGTGGTTGTAACTTGGGGCTGTTTGTATTTCACTGGTAGAAGCTGGCTTAATGGCAACAAATGAATTAATCACAGGAGGTAACTGGAAGATGCTGAGGTTGGGGGGTTAGGTTTGAAGGGTGTGGCACTGAACTAGGTCATGTCCAGAAACACCTGCAGCACCGATTTTCTTCATCTACAGGTATCCTCCTTGAGGGAGCTTTGGGTGTGTAGTGTAGTGAAGCAGGAGAAGCAGACATGCTGCCTAGGTTACTGGTTTAGCACACTGCTACAGCTCTAACGTCAGAGAACAGAGGAATTCAAGTGAACTAGAAAGGGAGCTTGGTTGTGTGCCACCATGCTGCGGTTGTGAGGGGCTGCATTGCATCTAATGAACCTGACTGAGCATAAGCCTTATCCTGTCACTGTGCTTCACAACAGGGAAACATAATGGACATTAGAAGTCAATGTATTGCTAATTACATTTCATATTTGTTTTCAAACAGCCATGGAAGATATTCCATTGCATAACAACACCTGAGCAAGACAGGGAGTGTCCAGCGAGGCTGGAGAAGGCAAGTCACCATTGTACAGACTGGTCTGTTGGAGTATGGGGTACTTCAGAGGCAGAAGTAGCAAAAACAACTCAAACCAGCACACAAACAACTCAGCCCCTCCCCACCCCCCCCCCCCAGATCCCAGCCTCCCCAAACCTGGATTTCATTGCACTTGAAAGATAGAAATCTCATTTAGAGGTTGCTGTGGCAGGCAGGAAAGCCCTGGAATGTTAATTGTTTCGGTGGAACGTATGATTCAAGAAACATAATATGGGGACCAGTTGATCTATTTCCCAGGTTAATTGTCCCCTATTTCTTTACAATTCTCTTCTCCTCTCTGCAAATCTAAACAGCACTCAAAAGAAAGTGGCAGTAGGAGTCTGATCTGGTAATGCCTACTTTCCTCTGTAGCAGGGTAATAAAATCCTTGTAGGATTTGGTGAAATCAGTTCAAATGAGGGTAGCATTCAGGAAAGCAGGAGATCAGCTGAATTCTTGCTTCACTTGAATTATTTCCCTTTTTACCCAACAAAGAGTCAAAAAAATGACAACTCTGGTCACAAGCAGCACTTCCTCGAGGAATTCATGCAGGGACTATGAGAGCAGCCAAGTAGCAAGAGCAGTAGTCAGAGGGATTTCTGTTTAGCTGGGGCATGCTGCGCCCCAAAGCTGGGAGTGGAGGGAACCCAAGGCAGTAGTTAAGGGAATATTTAGCTGGCCTCCACGTCTGTGTGGGAGCCCAAAGAGTGGTAAGTGATGGGAGGTCTTGTTGTACCTTGGAGACGTGAGACAGGATGGGAGTGTGGAGATAACAAAGTGCTGCATGGCTGAAGTGGATGGGAAAAGCAGTTGGGCAAGTGACTGTCTGTTGGAATAAGATGAAGCAGCAGGGTTGAGGGTCAGTAGGCTGTGGGAAAGTGAAGTGTGTATAAACCTCTCAATAAATAGCTGCTGGTTCCACAGTTTGAGGCCCCTTTGGCCCATCTGTGGCCATGGTCACCTCGTGGTCTATCAGCTTGCATTTCATCTCCCCGTGTTGAGACAGGCAGGCTCTGGAATCAACATAGCGCACAATAGGTGCAGGTATAGCAACAGGGAGTCTTTAACAAGTGTTGAGCTACATTGGTTCAAGTGGGTTGCTTCCCAACAGCCACGGAAGGTGTGGTGGTGGAGGCCTCACAAAGGACGGCAGAAGACTGCAGCAGAACTGCAGCAAGAAGAGGAGTGTCCAGCGAGGCTGGAGAAGGCAAGTCACCATTGCACAGGCTGGTCTGTCAGAGTGTGGGGTATTTCAGAGGCAGGAGCAGTAAAAACAACTCCAGTTGAGTCAAATGCATGTGCTCTTTCCCACTGTATCCCACTGCATTAAGTTACTGCCACTTTCTTCTTATTATTCAAGAACTCTTCTTTGGAGACTACCATCCCATGTAATGATGGTGGCCCTGGTGCACCGCACCACGATAAAGCTTTTACTTCAACACAGAAGAATTATTTGTCTTTGGTGTTACATTCCTTGGGGGGGGATACCCATTTCATGTCTGTCCTTTTCAACAGCAGTTTGTTCTGGAACTGCTTCACATGCCTGCTGGGCTAGCTACGTGAATTCAGTGAAGGCTCTTCTAGTTTTGCACCTCAACATTATGACGTGGAAAGGCATTTTGCAAAATCTGAAGCATTCAAACTGCTCTGCTCAGTTTCACAGGAGAAATCAAGAGATTGGAAAATCTAGACCTTGATTTGTATGCTATGACACGTGTCAGTCAGACTGAAAGCCTTTCTCTGTTTCAGCACATTTTGGTTTAGACAACCTAAGTACACGGCGGGGCAAACCATCAGCTCAGTCCTGGTTTCTTAGCTTAAAATAACGTTCCTTGCTTTCACATGCTTCCTCATGTTAACAGCTGCAAGTGGTAACAGCCTCTCGAGCCAGCCCCTCTCCTGAGATAACTGGTAGGAACACTTTGTGTGTAGATATGTAATGCACTGGCTGTTAGCATGGAGGTTCAGGTCTGAACTCTCTGCTCCAAGCCTTACTCCTTGAATGGTAATCTCTGCACTCAACTTCTCTCCCCAAACCCAAACCCTGAACTATGGATAGAGCTCAGAAAGCAAGGGGTTTTGAAACCACTTGGCTTGAGATCCTCATGTTCACATGCTGATGTCTACAGCTTGTTTGAGAAGGTGGTCATGGCTCATACAGGCTTGTCTGTGAGCAAAGAACTCCACAGAAGAAAAAGAAGGGGTTGTGGGTTTAGTCTGTGTCCAAGGAGGTAGGTGGGAAATACGATAGGCCATAACCTCTTGGTTACAAAAGCCATATGAGAACCTTTTCTTCTGGAATAGGAAGAGTCATTCTCTTCCTATTCCAGAGGTAAAAATACTCAGCATTTGTTTGCTAATGGTAAAATGCGTAGGAATGCTTTCCCCTTGCCTCCTGTTTTCCATCTCCTCAGACCAGGACCTCAGCCCTGTTCTCTTTCCCATCCCTGACTTCACAGCCCATGGCTCTGCTCCTCACGGCTCCTCTGTTTATCACCTGTTTCTTACCTGCTGCTACACAGCTGCACATCTGTGAGAAATGAACTCAGTGTAAAATTTAAGTGTAACAGGTTTATTATAAACAAAGGCAAACAGTGCTGGGTGCATAGCAAATAACAACACTGCTAGAGGCACACACTAACAACAGGTGCCAATGCTTACATAGGATAAGGACTAGAGAGCACTGTATGAGTGTGACACATACTCATGAATATTCTTTTACATGTCTTTTAAGCACTACTCCTAACCCCCCTTAGCCCCCACGCCTTAGTCCTTTCCATCAAAACAACAGCTGCTCTTCTTCACAAGGTGAACTTGCCCTCTTGTGTTTCCTTCGCACATCAACCAGAGGGGCCTCCTGGATCCTCCCGACGCTCACTGCAGCGCCCTTAGCTTCGGTTCTGGATGCCCTGGCAGCTCCTAACATCTCCGTCTCTCTCGTTATTTTACCGCTTAGTAAGTGCTGTGAATACTTCCTTGTGCAAAAGCCAACGCTCCACTATCACACACCCCTGTCCCGGCTGTTTGCATTTCCCGGCCAGGCGATGGTGGTCACAGGCTTGCAGAAGGCTGCAGGAGACCCCCGGCCAGCACAAGGGGGGCAGCCTGGCTGGCAGGGGCAGGAGGTGGGGGCTGAGGAAGGTTATCTCACAGCTCCGCAAGCGGTGGGCAGGCAGAGCCAGGCCCTTGCAGAGGCAGGACTAGCACACGGTGCAGCGTCGGCTTTCCTTTAACGCTGACTTTCACGCTGTAGAAAGGAGGCTCTAGAGTCACACACGGCTGGGAGCTGCCGCCTGCCGTGCCCCCGGGGCTCAGGCTGGCAGTGTGCCGGCAGGCGGTCGGCTCTCAGTGCCCCGCCCTGCACCGCCTGCCCACTCCCGGCTCCCGTACTGGGGCCTGCAGCGGGGCTGCAGCCGGCCGGAGGCGGCTGGCGGTGGCACCTGCTTCATGCCCGGCTCCACCGGGATCCGGGCGGGACGCCGGAGCCCTGCTCCCCTTACAGGGACAACTGGGATTAGCGTGGCTCCGCGCTCCGCTTCGGGCTGTCCACCGCGACAAGCTGCGTCCCCGCCACTGGTCCCGGCACGGAGCAAGCGAGCCCTGGGCGACTTCGCGGCTGCGGCCCGCAGAGAGCTGCTCGGCGGCACCTGGCGCTGCTGCCCGCCCTCGGGAGATGCGGGGCCGCACGGTGCGGCCCTGCCCGGCCTGGACGGAGCAGTGAGGCAACGGCGGAGGGCAGCGTACCCTGCCGTGGCGCCCGGGAACGCATCCGTAACAAAGCTGCTATGGGGAGTTCGTACGGCAGCCGGGCGTGCCGTGTCCCCGTCCCAGCCAGCTCTGCCCCTGCCGCGGGGTGCTGGTGGCCTGGCGCGCTGCTCCCCGGAGCCTCGCCGCTCTCCATCACTTCCCCAGCGGTGCTTGTCGCCCAGAGGCGGGTGGAGAGTGGGAAGTTGGTTGCCTTTTGGAGATACCCACAGCCTGTTTTGTGTCCGTGCTGCAGCGGCTTTGTGCTCTCTTGTACGGTTCATCATCTCGGCAGTGAGCAGGCACTGCTGCAGCACATCTTCGGTTAACGCTGGGGAGGCTTCCGTTCCCCTTTCTTGTCTTTCTCATCCACTTTAGATTAGCTGTGCGTTTTAAAGCCTCGACCTTGGCAAGTTTGGGCGTTTGGTTTGTAGCTTAAAATAACAGATTTTGGAAAAGCCAACCACAAGCCCTCTAGATTCCTCCTGGCAAAAGAAATAAGGGGTGCCTGTATTTGAAGTGCTTGGTAGCTTCAGAGTTTAAAGGCTGCCTTGCCTAAGTAATTAGCTTTTAAGAGCGCTGTTATTATGTAAATAAAAGATCGAAGACAACAATTGCTTTGGAAAAGCGGAGGTGGGGGAGAGTGGGTTTGGGAGGGAAGAGGAACCAACCTATTTCCTTGCAGGAGTCTACATAACTATTTAGGTGCTAGCCTAGGAAAAATGGTTGAATGCGAAGTCAGGGTATCTGGATGCCATAAGAAAGGACAGCTTGCCGAGAACATCTCCAGTGTTCCCTCCATCTGAAAGAGTCCTGTGCTGTCGTGATTGTTGCGTTTACAGTGTGCAGCTCATCTCCTGCCCTCAGCGGTAGAACACCTGGGATAGGTTGTGGCTAGCAGAAGAGGGAGCGTGTTCCTTTCCCTCTTACGTGTTTTCTTTCCCCTTGCCTCGGTAGACCATAATACAAGATGCAGGTGAGGAAGTAGAAGACGGGGCAGTGTATCGAGTCACCCTGAAAACAGTGCAGGTTGAGGAGGATGCCGGCGCAGCAGCAAGAGAACCTGGGGTAAGTGAGGCTGCTGTGCTGGCACTTGGGAAGGCTGCTCGTGGGCATTAGAGGGAGCTGAATTCCACACCAGTCATTACAACATCCACTTCTAGCTCTCACTGGCTCACTATTTAAAAACTGAACACTGAAGTCATCTGTCAGGGTTGTCTGAAATAACTCTCTCCTTGTGTTGCCCCATCCTCTGACTCGTGAAAAAGATGCTCCCAGTTGTGGCCATGGCTCAGGTGTTCCTTAGTGCAGAAATAGCACTTAGCTTCTGGCCGGAGAAACCAGAACATTTAACAGTTCTTTCGGAACAGTTCTTTCGGAACAGCCTGGTAGGGAAGGGAGGGCTCTGGGCAGACCTAATAACAGCCTTCAGGACCTGAGGGGACTTGCACAAGGCTGTAAAGGGACTGTTTACAAAGGCCTGCAGGGATAGGACAAGGATAAATGGTTTGAAAGTTAGGGAAGATTTTGATTGGATGCCAGGAACAAGTGATCTACCATGAGGGTGGTGAAGCACTGGAACAAGTTGCACAGGGAGGTAGTTGAGGCCCCATCCCTGGAGATACTCAAGGTCAGGAAGGTCCCTTCCAACCCAAACCATTCTATGATTCTGTTCTATGAAAAGAGCAGGTGTGTCACAGCACATTTCCATGTTTCTTGTGTTAGTGGTCTTAGATTTGGTCTGGGTTCCATACCAGAGACAGCCAAATGTTAGGTCTGGATTTCTTCTCAGAGACAGCCAAATGTTAGGTCTGGGTTCCTGCTCAGAGACAGACAAATGTTAGGTCTGGGTTCCATATCAGAGACAGCCAAATGTTAGGTCTGGGTTCCTTCTTGGAGACAGCCAACTCAAAAGGCTGAGGGAAATTTTCTTAGGTTGCTCTTACTGATATTTTGTATTTGTAATTCCATTTTTCACACTCACTGAAGTAAATACTTTAAGGACCAGTCACAGAAATAGTTGTCTGAGCTGTCCTCTAAAATAATGACCCAATTCAAAGGAGTGTTTCTGGTTATTTTAGGCATACAACAGGCTGTAAGTATTAAAACCAAATGTTTAAAACCCACACAGAGCCACAACAGCAAACCTGACTTTGTTGGCAAATATTGTGCCAAACAGAAACTGTAAGAGACATTGTAATGTGACAGTGACATGTTCTATGTTTGAAGGATGACTTTGACACCCTCCTTGCAAGAGTATCCTGAAATGCTGCAAATCCAAATGTGTTTGTGACTTTAGGTTCTGTGTGGCAACCCAAAATGGGTACTTTCAGGAGAGGAATCACAAGTGTTGCTGCTGAAGGTGTGGATTGGCTTTCATGTTTTTTCAGAGCTGAAGTGGGACACCGAATGAGCACTCTTGTTCCCTGCAGTAACAGTATTCTCTGCGGGATTGTCCTTTTAGATTCCAATCCACGATGGGATCAAACTTGATAGCAGCCAGACTGTGAAATGTTTTGTGGGGTGTGTCAGAGGAACATCCTAAAGATAAACTTACTAAAACCCTTGCTTGATTTGAAGAGACAAAGAATGTGGAGAACCAAAATGACAGACTTGTTCAGTAACCACAGGTGGACTGTGGCTTTGAAAGGATGGCACTGAATGTATTCTATTGTGAAAGCTGTGTCAGGAGTCTGACTTCTCTCTGATTTTTGCAGTTTGCTTTTGCTTTAACGTTGTAGATAGAAGAGGAGCAGAGGACCATGTCTTCAAAACATGCTGTCAGCCAGCTGGAGGTGACCAAGATCCGGGCAATTAAAGCTGGCACGCTGGAGAAGCTTGTGGAAAACCTTTTGACATCTTTTGGAGACCACGATTTTGCCTACACAGACATCTTCCTCTCAACATACAAGGCATTTACATCCACTAAGAGAGTCCTGGAGCTTCTCCTTGACCGGTAAGAGCCCATTTATGATGAGAACTGAGCCATCAGTCGAAGCAGCAAGAGCTACTTTGAAATGAGCACTTTCAGATGATGCAAGTGTTCTTAGACCAGCACTCTCAGGGCTGAGGAAACCCAAGCTGACCTTGAATGTTTTCAGGGATGAGGCCTTCACCACCTCCCTGGGCCACCTGTTCCAATGTTCCACCACCCTCATATTAAGGAACTTCTTCCTAATGTCCAGTTTAAATAGACTCTCTAGTTTAGAAACAAATTTGCTTGTCCTGTGGAAAATGAAATTCATAGTCCTACCTTCAAGGTACATGCTCTGCCCATGTAGGTAAGAGATGCTGCTTTGCTCTGTTGGAGTTGTGCCAATGTTTTCCTCTTTCCCAGTGGCATTTTCCCAGCTCCACAGGCTATTCTCATATGTGACAACTGCCTCGGTATCTTTGGCACAAGTGGGCACTTGCCACCTAGAAAACTCTGTGAAATCACAGTTGGAGCCAGGAGGGATGACAAATACTGCAGAAACAGAAGCTGTGCTGCTGGAGAAAGTGCTTGTATGACAGTCACTGTGTCACTGGAACGTTGCTCTGGGAAAGGATGGAGGGAAAATGGGCAGAATCGCAGTTGGAGCCAGGAGGGATGACAAATCATAGAATCATAGAATCAACCAGGTTGGAAGAGACCTCCAAGATCATCCAGTCCAACCTAACACCCAGACCTATCCAGTCAACTAGACCATGGCACTAAGTGCCTCATCCAGTCTTTTCTTGAACACCTCCAGGGACGGTGCCTCTGCCACCTCCCTGGGCAGCCCATTCCAATGCCAATCACTCTCTCTGTGAAGAACTTCCTCTTAACATCCAGCCTATACCTACCCTGGCACAACTTGAGACTGTGTGCCCTTGTTCTATTGCTGGTTGCCTGGGAGAAGAGGCCACCCCCCACCTGGCTACAATGTCCCTTCAGGTAGTTGTAGACAGTAATAAGATCATCCCTGAGCCTCCTCTTCTCCAGGCTAAACAACCCCAGCTCCCTCAGCCTCTCCTCATAGGGTTTATGCTCCAGGCCCCTCACCAGCTTTGTCGCCCTTCTCTGGACACGTTCCAGCACCTCAACATCTGTCTTGAATTGAGGGGCCCAGAACTGGACACAGTACTCAAGGTGTGGCCTTACCAGTGCTGAGTACAGGGGAAGAATAACCTCCCTTGTCCTACTGGCCACACTACTCCTGAGCCAGCCCAGGATGCCATTGGCTCTGCTGCCCACCTGGGCACACTGCTGGCTCATCTTCAGCTTACTATCTGTCAGTACCCCCAGGTCCCTTTCCTCCTGGCTGCTCTCCAGCCACTCAGTCCCCAGCCTGTAGCGCTGCTTCGGGTTGTTGTGGCCAAAGTGCAGAATCCTGCACTTGGCCTTGTTAAATCTCATCCCATTGGCCTCTGCCCACCCATCCAGCCTGCCCACGTCCCTCTGCAGGGCTCTTCTACCTTCCAACAGCTCCACACCTGCTCCTAGCTTGGTGTCATCTGCAAACTTACTGATGCTGGACTCAATCCCCTCATCCAGGTCATCAATAAAGATATTGAACAGGACTGGGCCCAGCACTGATCCTTGGGGAACACCACTAGTGACAGCTGCCAACTGGATGGGGCACCATTCACCATCACTCTCTGGGCTCTGCCACCCAGCCAGTTCTTGATCCAGCACAGAGTGAATCTGTCCAAACCATGAGCTGCCAGCTTGGCTAGGAGTTTCTTGTGGCAGACAGTGTCAAAGGCTTTGCTCAAGTCCAAGTAGACTGCATCCACAGCCTGCCCCACATTCACCAGGCAGGTAACCTGATCATAAAAGGAGATCAGGTTGGTGAGGCAGGACCTGCCCTTCCTAAACCCATGCTGTCTGGGCCTGATCCCTTGGCCATCCTGTAGGTGCTGCAGAAACAGAAGCTGTGCTGGAGAAAGTGCTTGTATTACAGTCACTGTGTCACTGGAACGTTGCTCTGGGAAAGGATGGAGGGAAAATGGGCAGAAAAGATGCCCACAATGGCAAATCCAGCCTGACCTCAGTCCCTGAGCTGGCCTGGCAGCACTGCTTACTGGCCACAATGGCCCGAGGAAGCTTTGGGAGGTTTTTGGGTGCCCAGAGGAGACCACTGAAGTGTCCCACAGGTGATGGTGGCCAAAGCCTGCCTGCCTTGGAGCTGTGAGCAAATAAATGATTTGGGTTGCTTCTTCCCATGTATGGATTGCTTCACATAAATTAGGTTGGAAGAAACCAGCCGCTGCTGCCTCTGTTTTTTTTTCCTTCCTAAATGAAATAATCTCAACAGATTTGTATTTTGAGCTAGAAACACTCTTTAGGTGTTTATGGTAGTAGTTTATCAATTCTGCTGTTGGGATATTCAGTAGAGGTTTCTCTAAACACCCATCTCATTTTTCAGAAAGGAGAACCTGGAGACCCCAACCTTCGAGGAGACAGAGAGCAAGAACTGCTCCGAGCACAAAGCTCTGCCTAGAACGTAAGTGTGGCTTTGGCCAGGACTTGCTGTCGGGGAGCACATGGGCAGCAGAGATGTTGTTCCTTTTCAAAGGCCACAGTGCTGTTTGCTTGCTTAAACTGTCTCATATCAAAGGATCACACAGAGTTACAGAATAGCAGGGTTTGGAAGGGACCTTTGGTGATCAGATTCACCTAGAGCAGGTTGACAATAATATAAGCCAGAGATCTTCTCGTCAGAGAAATCATCTTAGAATTAAACATGAGATGAACACATCTAGGCCAACATTTTGTTGAAACAGACAAGGAGTGTTTGTTTCCCCTGCCTTATCGATGGCAGTAAATGGTTATTGCTTGTGACTGTTTTTATTGTGCCTTACAGCAGTGTCTGCAAACCAAAGCTGGTGTTGTCTCTGGCAACATCTGCATGCATGAGTCTTTTCCATTAGCGCCTCTGTGATTTACAGCTGCTCTTGGTGTGAAATTTAAAGTCTGAAGTCATCCTAATTTTCAAGAGAGATAGCAAAGCTATTTTGAAATGCAAGGGGAAAGTAGTTTGGTTAACCTCATAGCATCATATGAATATGTGTTTTTATCTTCAGACACCGAGTGTAAAATGTGCCTTAGGTCATCAGTGCTTGACATCTGTAGGAGCTGTGGTTTGCAGCACTGTGGCATCACTACATTTGGCTACAGGATCTTCTTCAGCATTTCTGAAGACTGTTTTTCTAACAATTTATCTCAACTTCCACCAGTTAGGAAAAGCTTAAGGTTTGTTTTTTTGCCAGTGCACTGATTTCTCTGTCCCTGAGGAAGCCACCTTTAGTTTTGAGATGGAAGAAAAATGTTCAGTTTCCTTATCAAGAGATGCAGTCAAGACTGAGCAGTACACTACAGCATTGCCATTCCTGAAGTTCAAGCAGGCTGTCGACTCATAGCACATTCTGTTCCATGCACATTTTGCTTGGTCTTCTGCTTACCCCCATGTTTTTCTGATGGCTTGTGTGTTGGGATAAGGGAATTTTAAGTCTGGCTTTAAATGGTTTCCATTAACATACCAGACACCTTCCTGTCTCCATTGCCTGAATGGACAAAGAAGCTGCAAAGAATCTGTTGTGTTTAACCCCCAGAGAGCAATGGGTGGAAGCTCCTTGGCTCTGAGTATTTCAGTAGCTGTCTCTACTTGAGAGCTTAATTAATGTCTACAAATGGTAAAAGGATTCTCAAGTGCTTTAATTAGAAACAAAGCAGGATAGAAAGCTACAAGCTCTGCTGATTTGGGCTCTTTCTCTTGCCCTGTGAGAGTCACCAAGGGAGCTCAGTTCTCCTCCATTCTTTCCTGGCTGGTGGAACAGAGAGCTATGACTATTTCCACAGGATGGTTTGGGTTGGAAGGCACCTTGAAAAGTCAACTAGCCCAACTCCCTTGCAAGTCAGTAGGGACACCTGCAAGGAGAGCAGGTTGCTCAGAGCTCCAAACAACCTGACCTGGACTGATTCCAGGGATGGGGCATGTACCACCCCTGTGGGCAACCTAAGCCAGGGTCTCACCACCTTTAAAAGATTTCTTCCTTGGGTCTCCCTGGAGCCTTTTCCTCCTGTTTTAACATGAGAACTCATCAAAGAAGGGCAAGTAGTTAAAACTTGTCCACAAGCAGCAAGAAGACAGTATAATGTAGTAGGTAGAGGCAACAAGAGCCAGCCAGTGGGTTCCCACACTCCCATCCAAAATGAGCTCTAGGGTCTCCTCTAACCTCCAACTCTGGGCAAACCATTTGACCTCCCCCTGTCTCAGTCAGTCCAGTCATGCAAAACAGATTAAGGATTTATACTGGGGATGTGAAAGATCATTTCACAGCCAGCTGATGGACCCCAAGGAGCCTGATGGAGAGAAAAGGGAAAGAGATGGAAATACTTTGGACATAGGAGAGTGATGTTTTTAAATGGTGCTGTGACACAGGGTGCTGGATGTGTGCTGAGCTGGAAAAGATGATTAAAAGTGTGAGGAAAGGAGAGGGTGGAGTGGGAGCTTGGTAGCCTCTCTGTGGGCACACATCTGTTGGTGGCCTTTCTTGCACCTTGGGCTGTGGAGCTGGACTGGCTGTTGTGTGACATCTGTCCTGGCTGAGAATAATGGTCCCGAAGCTCCAGATAAAAGCTTGGCCACTGATGTTCTGTGATGCATGGGAATGGTTTGGAGGTGTGCCTGGGGAAGTTCAGACTGGACATTCAGAAGCATTTCTTCAGCAGGAGGATGGTCAAACCCTGGAACAGGCTTCCTAGAGAGGTAGTCAATGCCTTGAGTCTTCAGTGTTGAAGAGGCATTTGGCCAATGCCCTTAACAACAGGCGTTCAGTTTTGGCCAGCCCTGAAGTGGTCGGGCAGTTGGGCTAGATAATGAGTGCAGGTCCTTCCAACTGAAGTAAGCTATTCTGTTGTGGTAGTTGCCTTAGCCATCAGGATTTGATGTCTTGAATTCAGTAGGAAGATCTCAATATTGCTTACATAGATTTGGTTCTTTGTTAGTTTGTATTTGGGAGGCTATAACTTGTGGGAGTGCAAATCAGGGTCAGCTTCACTGAAGTCTCTGGCAAAACCTGAGTAGTATCTTAGTAAGACTGCATACATGAAAAGGACAAATTAACTTCCTTGCTCAGTGGGTTCAGGTGGTTTGTGACTGTCTCGCTGTCTTTATAGCTGTGTGAGAGGCAGGAAGATCTGATTGCATCCCTATGTTCTGTGTGCAATCCATGTCTTCTCTCTGTTTGCTCTTAGGGCTGTAGCATCAGTGTTAAGTGCCTGGCTCAGTCAGTGCTCCGAGGACTTCTGAGAGCCTCCCAACTACCCTTCTCTCCTGAAGGTTCTGGACTACCTGAACAGGAACCTGCCTGGCTCTGACACAGAGAAGAAGGCCCAGAAACTCTTGGAAAAATTCCAGAGTGAAGGAACAGAGAACAACTGTGAGTTACCTTCTGCCTCTCTGCTCTGCCAGACTATGTGGTACCACAGGGGGGGGGTGTGGAGCACGCTTCATTAACTCTACAGAGAGGCTCACCAGTGCCTTCTTATTTCCTTCTTTTTGAAACCCAAAATCTCTGTGTCAGATGAAATCTGGATTTAAGAGCATTCCTAAGGCAGTATCTTGGGGATATAACTGCAATCTCATTCCTCTACAGTTTATTTTTTGTTGTTTGCAGATTATAACAGTGTATAAAGACCCAAACTGTAGATTAGTGAAATTCAGCAGTGCTAATGAGGAATTTTTGTTGTGGGGTGGTGGTGTTTCTTTTTGCAGAAGAAAGGTTAGCAAATGGATGAAGCCATTTCTCTGCTAAGAATCCCTGAACAGCTCAGTTCTAACTGTTTCTTTTTCTTGCACCTTTTCTTTGCCAATTTAATCTGCAGGTCAACATCTTTCTTGCTAAAACCTGCAGCACTGCGGGACCATGACGTCAGGCAGCAGAGTGCCCAAAGTGCTTTCGTTCACTGCCTGCTGCACACATTTACTGTTATGTTTTCTGTCCTGGGCAGGTGTCCTGGAGGTCCAATATGAAGAAGAACTACAATTTTCTTCTTTGCCTGAGGCCCTTGTAGCAGAACAGCTGACCTACATGGACTCTGTACGTCGAGGGGAAACTCTGCTGGGTTTCTGCAGCACTCCCTTCTTTTAAAGTTCTGTCTGTATAAGTACAGTGTTGCACAGCAGGTAGAACACTCTTTTCAGTGGTGCCCATTTATAAGAGCAGGATCAGTGGGCACAAATGGGAGTGCAGGAGGTTGCATCTCAACATGAAGAAAAACTTCTTTGCTGTAAGGATGCTTGAGCCCAAGAGCAGGCTGCCCAGAGAGGTTGTGGAGTCTCCTTCTCTGAAGGGATTCCAAATCCACATGAACGTTGTGTTCCTGGGCAGCCTGCTGTGGATGACCCTGCTTTAGCAGGGGGGTTGGACTAGATAGCTCTACAAGTCCCTCCCAGCCCGCACCATGCTGGGATGGCCTGGGTTGTTGGGACACAGAACACTGCTCTACTTGGTTATCCAAACCAGCTTCCTTCACTGGGCTTTCTTCCTTCAGTCATTGTGAAGCTTTGGTTGGTTTTCTCTAAGGTGTCACTGTAAATCTGTGTAGGCTTTTTGGCAAAGTTCAGTGTTTGACACCTGAGAAATAGGACATTTTGACCAGATTGCTGCCTGGCCTCAAGATGTGCAGGTAGTCTGTAGCGTTCCGGTTTGGTTTGTCTGTATTAACCTCCTTCAGAGTATCACTTGATCTTTTTTACTTTTGTTTCCCCTTGGTCCTGCAACTGATCTGAAGTTGTCTCTTCTTTTCCCAGGACTGTTTAGCTGACAGTTTTTCTAGGGCATCAAGCCTATAAATAATGTGCCAAAGTGTCTATTTTAAACTAAGAGAAAACAAATCTTTACCTTTTAATATTGCCTAGGATTTAGATCCAATTTGTACTGTAAAGATTGTCCACTGTCTTGTGGACAGCATAGGTCTAGGAGAGTCCTGCTGACTTATCTCTATTTCACTCTAGAAATTGTTCCAGAAAGTTGTTTCCCAGCATTGTTTGGGGAGCATTTGGTCACGCAGGGACAGGGATGAAAACAAAGAGCTGGTGCTTAGCATCAGAGCCACCATCACTCAGTTCAACGCCGTTTGCAATTGCGTTGTGAGCACCATCGTGAAGAATAAGGACCTAAAGACACATCAGAGAGCCAGGATCATGGAGAGATGGATCCATATTGCCCATGTAAAGCTTTTATTTTGTATTCTTCAGTGTTTCTGGTGTGGGAGGTGGAGGGAATAAAAGGGTTGTGTGCATTGGTCCCAGGCCAGTGAACATCTTAGCGCTAAATCTTTCTATTTTTGACTGCCTTTCTGTGTACTATCAGGTGAAGTATTCCCCTTCCTCTCCTCTGTTCCTTCCCCACCATGGAAATGGGGGTTGGTGCTGGTCTTCACAGGGCTGGGATCTCTAATGAATGGGTGAGGTGAATGGGGAGCGCTGTACACTTGCTAATACATTTATTATAAGACACAGGTATATTCAGCCACTTCCCTGCTAGCAGTGAAAGAAGTGACATGGTAGTTAACAACATCCAGAGGTTAGACCTGCTTTCAGAGGAGCATTTGACAAGAGTGGAGTTGGCCTGGCAGTGGTGCAGGCAGAATAAGCCTTGTGGTCACCTGCCTTGGGCCATTAACATTCAGTCCATGAACATCATGCTCCTTCTGCTGTGTCTATGAATGCAGTGGGAGCTGAAATCAGGTGTGGCAGAGGACAGCACAAGTGTTTCTGTTTTCATACCTTCACATACACCACAGAATTACGGAATTGCTTTGCTTAGAAAGAAGACCTTTAATATGAATCAAAGTCCAACCATTCTCTAACTCTACCAAGGCTGGTGTTAAACCATGGCCCTCAGCACCACATCTCTGCCTCTTTTAAACACCTCTAGGGATAGTGATCCAACCACCTCCCTGTCCCTTTCAATGAGAAGGGTTCTTCTAATGTCCAACCTAAGCCTCCCCTGGTGCAACTTGTGGCCATTTCCTCTTGTCCTATCACTTACTAATAGGGAGAAGAGACCAAACCCCACCTTGCTCCAACCTCCTTTCAAGTAGTTCTCTGTTCCACTTTTCTTTTCTCTAGAACTGGAAGCTGTAGCACAAAGGCATGAAAGTGAGGGCAGCGACATCTAAGCATCAAAGCACATAAAGTGTTTGGTGCCTGAGGATGGGCAGTGATGTTTTTGATGCTCAGTATTTGTACAGCTGCCTGCTTAGCAGTGGGGAGGTGCACCAGGCACGACAGCGCTCTCGCAGAAGAGCACTTGAGCAATGGGGATGCTGACATTTAAAGCTGCTGTGTTTCTGACCGCTCTATTCCTAGGAGTGTCGTGCGCTGAAGAATTTTTCTGCCCTGGGGGCTGTTGTTTCGGCACTGCAGTCCTGTGCTGTCTTTTGGCTCAAGAGTTCCCGGGCACGTGTTCCAAAGTAAGTCTCCCGTTCTGTGCCTAGCCCCAGAGAAAGGCAAAAACTCAGTGCTCTGTCTTTTCATCTTGTCCTGCTCCTTCACAGACATTCCTGTAAGGCTAAGACGTGAGCTCCTCTTTCATACCAAGGGGGCAACCTGCCCTTGGGGGTACCAGCTCTCTTCTGTCCTTTGTAGCATACTGGGTCTTCCACAACCTATTTTGAACAGCTGTGGGACTAGCTACTCACCCAGCTCATGCCCACCATTCTCACAAGGCCAGCACAAGGGCACCATGGTGCTTGCCTGTTGTCTTCTCTCCTTTGAATCGTAGGACCATCATGGAATGGCTTGACTTGGAAGGCACCTGAGAGAATCTCTCTCTGCTATTTTTCTATTCCTTCAAATCCATTTAACCACCTTCTTAGAACCAGCTTAGTCTCATCCCCTGCGGTGTGATTGAGATCCCTGGCATACCTAGATGGCATTTCCTTGTGATGCTGTAAAATAAAGCCTAAATTTATTTGGGGCACCAAAAGTTCCCAGCAGGGTTTCTTGTAGACATGCAGCATCTCATTGGATACATTTTGGTGGTGTTCTCTTTTATATGCCCAACTGATCCATAGTGGAAAAAAAAGTGATCTGGTCTGATTTAGAGCTTACTGCTGACACAAAGGATTGGATCTTTCCCTGTTACAGAAAGGCAGTGCTGCTGTTAGAGGAGCTGGCCCATATCTTTGCAGACCGTAACAATTCCTTGGCAGCTAAGGAGCTGGTGGCAAAGGTGAGACTTAGCTTGAATTGCAGTGCTTGTGATCACAGTCACAGCTGAGCTTAGCCCTTTCTCTAACCAACTGCCAAAGCTCTTCTTGTAAGGCTTAGGCTTTTCTCCTGGGCTGAGAGGTGATTTTGTGGTTCCTGAAAGAACCAAGAGGTGGAGGGAGGAGATTCTGCCTCTCTGCTTCACTCTGCTGGGATCCCACCTGCAGTGCCAGGGCCAGCTCTGGAGTCCTCAGCACAGCAGACACATGGACCTGCTGGAGTGAGGCTACTGCGATGATGGGAGGGCTGAAAGGCCTCTGCTGTGAGACCAGGCTGTGAGAGTTGGGGTTGTTTGACCTGGAGAAGAGAAGCTCCAGGGAGACCTTCTTGTGGCCTTTCAGGACTTGAAGGGGCCAGTCAGAAAGCTGGGGACAGACTTTTTATCAGGGCCTGTTGTGACAGGACAAGGGGTGATGGTTTTAAACTGAAGAAGAGAGATTTAGACTGGCTACAAGGATACTTTTCCCACTAAAAGTGTGGTGAGATGCTGGTCCAGGTTGCCCAGAGAGGTGGTAGATGCCTCATCCCTGGAATCATTTCAGGTGATTTTGAACAGGGCTGTGAGCAACTTGCTGATTGCTGAGGGTTGAACTAGATGAGGTCTAAAGGTCCCTCCCAATCCAAGGCAGTCTGTGATTCTATGGAACGATTGATGAATACAAACATGTGCTCAGCTGTCTACTTTCTGCCCTACACGAAACAATCCCATTAACTGCTCTTGCTAAAGAGAAATAGGTGGAAGCCCAGACAGTTCTGTGTAGTAAAGTAGGTACTGTAAGTACTGGAATTCTTGTGATAAAGAAAATTGGCTCTAGTCAGAGCAAGAATCTTTTTGCACAAGGTCACAAAGCTTCTGATGTACCAGCTTGAAAGCTACACAGACTTCTCCAGAGATGGCTTCATAAAATGTGTCCACTTTCCAGTCTGCTGATGCAAATGGCTTTTGTCTCCAAGTTGGCAAAGGACAGGGGAAGAGAATTCTGGAACAGGGAGGCAAAAGTGTTGAGCAGAATTTTTAATTTGACTGGGGAAAATACATCTCCTTTTGGCTGGTGGAGACAGCTGGTGGAGACTTGCTTCACAAGTGTGTAGAAACACAAACTGTAGAGCTCAGAGTGCAGCTTCTAGTAGCCTAGAAGGTTTAAAATGTGACTCACTACTGTTAAAATGAAGGGAATGGCTGGGGAGTGAATTGCTCCTTCTCTGGCAGCAGGTAACCAGGGACCCTGTCCCTCCCCAGGGTTTCTTCCCCCAGCAGGGTTTCCTGGTGACCCACTGTTGCAAATCAAGGTAGGGTGGCAATAGTGGTGAGAAGATCCTGTTCAGAATTTGGTTTAAGGTCTAGATGAGGTACTGAGGATGATGGAATGAAAGAAAACATGGTTTACAAGACCACGGGCAAGTCCTGGTACCTTACCTCGGTGCTTTCCTCACTGATCTTGTCATGCTCGACACAGCCCTTCGAGACTGTGGAGGTAATTTGGGGTGATTATCACTGAATCCTAAATATCCTCCGAATCGTTCAGCTCTGAGTCTGCCCTTCCTTGTGTCCTGGAGTCCTGTACCCCTAAATTCCTCTCCTGGCCGGACTTCGGGGGGAAAGGGGAAAAGCCGGTTGGTTCCCCCCCCCCCCCCTCGCCTGCCCTGCAGCCGTGAAGCGGGGGGAGGAGTGCCCCATGAAGGGGGGGACTGCCCTGTGAGTTCCCGCACTGGAGCCAGGCTGGGATTGGCCGTGCGCTTTCGCGCCTAAGGTGTGGTAACTCTGCCCTTTGTCTAGCGAAGGGTATAACTATTGGGGGTCTTCCCGCCTTTGGGGTTCCCGCTTTGGAATGTGCCCGTGCCTGGACGTATGTGTCTGCCTGAGCTCACACACTCCCCTGTGCCTGGACTGCAGAGTGACCAAGGATTCGCATTCCTGTTAGGCACACCTTTGTGTGCCTAATGACCCTTAACGACCCTTAACGACTCCTGCAGCCGCTGGAAAGGAAGAGAGGGACAGACCGCACGAGCCAGCCTGAGTGAGTGATTTGGCTTAGCTTAATTGAGTAAGAAACCGCTATTAATTAATAGCTGAGTCCTTTTCCAATGTCTGACTTTATTCTAATATAGTCAGATTATTGATGGTATCCTTGTAGATTAATTCTCATGCAACTGAACCTGTTTATTAAACTAAATTAATCTTTGTATATATAGTTGTGGGGGCGGGGTTTTGAGAAAAATAAATAATATCTATTTTTGATAAATTCTCGACTCGGCCACGAATGAATCCTGCTCTCCGCAACACCTTGTATCTTCTGCTGGATTCTGATGCAGCTCATGAAAATCTTTTCTCACAAAGAAGAGTAGTCTCAGCAACAAGAATCTGATGTGAATTTGTGTGCAGTTATCTCAAAGGACAAGCTTAGCATCAAACAGGCTGCCCAGGGTAGCATTGGGGTCCCCATCCCTGGAGGGATTTCAAAGCCATGGAGATGTGGTGCTGAGGAACCTGGTTCAGTGGTGACCTGGCAGTGCTGGGTTAACGAGGGTACTCTGTGATCTTAAAGGACTCGTCCAGCCAAAATGGTTCTATGATGTTATGATTGTTTCCTTAAGTTGAAAACAGAAGGACAGGAGGCTTTCCAGTATTCTGTTTTGTTTTTCTGAAAACAGCATTTCAGTTGTAAGGATTTCTGTGCATAATTGGTAACTTACCCAGGATCAGGAATTCAGCTCTTCAGACTGATCACTGAAGTGCTTCATTATTGGCTCAGGTGTGTCTGAGCCCTGAAATAATTTAAAGACTTGTTTTTTTCCCTTTCTCTTTAAGCTGAACAAGCAAAGGGAACCAATCTGGCATAGGAAGTTAGAAAGAATGTGTTCTGGAAGTTAATAAAGCAGAACAGCCTTGCATAATTCACCCTGGCAGCAGTGAGTGACCTCTCTCTAAGTTGTTCTAGATTGTTGCCTGCTGCTGACCTAGCATCTAATCAGCCAGGGTTCTCCATGCATTAGAGCAGTCTGTTTGCTTTGACACTCCATTACCTTGGCTTGACCTGCACTTAGAAATGAATCTTGGGCAGGATAAGCCTGTGATTGACACCTTCTGAGATCTCCTCGTCATGCACATCTCCATCCAGCCTCTTAGAGAGGGGCTGGTACCTGTGGTACCTTCACTGAGTGAAGGAATGAATTTGCCTTGGGGAGACCTGTGGTGGTATTTGGCCATCTGCTGCCTTGCACTCACTGTTTCACTTACTCCTGGTGACCACGTTGGTCTTGAGCTGCCTCTTGGTCACAGGGACCAGGACGTGAGTGCAGTGTATGGGAGTCCCTAAGGAGGACTCAGCTGCCACCACCCCTCAGAGCTGCCTCTCGTGTCTGCAAACACAGCAGCTCAGTCGTTTCCTCCAGCTAGGTCTGAACATTGCACAGAGCAGCGAGGATTGGTAGTGGGGCAGGAGCTGGGATTGTGGCCTTGCAGCTGGTGGCTGTGCTGAGTCAGGAAGGTATTGTCCCCCGTAGTGTGTAACAACCCCTCCAAACAGCACAGAGGAAATGAAAGCAGGCTACTTGAGAGAGGAAAACAAAGCAATAGGTAAGGTGTTTGAAGCACCTGGCAGCTTTTCTGAGCCCAGCTCTGCTCTGCTTTCATTGAGTGGCTTTTATGCTCTCTTTTCTGCACCAGGCTCCTGGTGGGCTCTGAGGCACTCACCCACAGCATGGCTGCCAAAGAACATCCTGACTTCAGGCCTAAGGGAAGCTCTGGGGAGAGTGATGACTCGCTCAGAATCTCGGCATCTGAGGTGAGTCATTTTGAAGCTGAAGAGGCAGGTCTGCAGCATTCCCAGGGGCACTCTTTGGATGAACTACACAAGCAGGGACCAGCAGAAGGGATTTGATAGGAGTTCCACAAAGATGTATTTCCTGGAGGCTCTTCCCTTTTGCACGTAGAAGTTGCACCAGGGCTGGTTTAGGTTGGACATGAGGAACAATTTCTTCTCCAAAAGGGTTGTCAAGGCCTGGAGCAGGCTGCCCAGGGCAGTGGTGGAGTCCCCATCCTTGGAGGGGGTTGAAAAGTTGTGTAGATGTGGTGCCCAGGGCCGTGGTTCAGTGGTGACCTGGCAGTGTGGGGTTACCGGTCAGACCTGATGATCTGAAAGGTCTCTCTCAACCAAAAGGGTTCTGTGATCCTAAAGAACGCTCCAAGAGAAGTGGCAGACAAAGAGCCCAGTGAAGGCACTGGCCTGGAGCAGGAGCTGTTGACTCCTCGGCTGGTTGCCCACAGGCTGATACTGTGCCTTGTGTCTGCTGCCACCTCCTGGTCTCCTCTTCCTGAAGAGGAAAGATGGAGCAAGTCCAGCACCCCCACTCAGAAATCAGTTTACAGTCAGACAGTGACATTAACCAAGGAAGGTCACTTTTTCTGGAGACATGGAATAGCAGGGCCAGGCTGCTGGGGAGAATGCAGATGGCTGAGGCACATGCCTCTTGCTTAGCTTCTCCCTCCAGCAGGGCAGGCATTCAACCTGGCCAGTTTCTCACAGTGGTTTTCCTTCTTTCTGTTGTGTAGCTCAATGAATCTGCCTCCGGCGTTGCCTCTGCTTCCCGGGACGCCTCTACCTCTGCGGAAGCCTCAGCCTTCTGGGCTGCCTCTGCTTCCCGGGAAGCCTTTGCCACCAGCGACGCCCCTGCAGCCTGGGACACCTCTGCCTCCTGGGACGTCCCTGCCTCCAGCGATTCTTCTGCCTCCAGCGACGCCCCTGCCTCCAGCGATTCTTCTGCCTTTAGTGATTCTTCTGCCTCCAGCGACGCCCCTGCCTCCAGCGATTCTTCTGCCTCCAGCGACGCCCCTGCCTTCGGGGACGCCCCTGCCTCCTGAGATGACTGCCTTCAGGGACGGCCCTGCCTCCTGAGCCGCCTCCGTTTCCTGCGTCGTCTCTACCTCCAGCAATGGCCCTGCCTCCTGTGATTCCTCTGCCTCCACTGGCGCCCCTGCCTCTAGCAATTCTTCTGCCTCTAGTGATTTCTCTGCCACCAGCGACGCCCCTGCTTCCAGAGACAACTGCCTCCAGGGATGCCCCTGCCTCCTGGTTTGCCTCTGTGTCCTGGGACATCCCTGCCTCCAGCCACACCCCTGCCTCCAGCGATTCTTCTGTTCCAGCGAGGTCCCTGCCTCTAGCGACGTCCCTGCCTCCAGCGACATCTCTGCCTCCAGCGAATCTTCTGCCTCCAGCGATTGCTCTGCCTCCAGTGACGCCCCTACCTCCAGCGATTCGTCTGCCTCCAGCAACACCCCTACCTCTAGCGATTCCTCTGCCACCAGCGACGCCCCTGTCTCCAGGTACGCCCCTGCCTCTTGAGACGACTGTCTGCAGGGACGTCCCTGCCTCCAGCGATGTTCCTGTCTCCAGCGATTCCTTTGCTTCCAGCGACGCCCCTGCATCTAGCGATTCTTCTGTCTCTAGCGATTCTTCTGCCTCCAGCAACGTCCCTGCCTCCTGAGACGCATGCCTCCAGGGACGCCCTTGCCTCCTGGTTTGCCCCTGTGTCCTGGGACATCCCTGCCTCCTGGGCCGCCTTCGCTTCCTGGGACATTTCTACCTACAGCGACGCCCCTGCCTCCAGACGTCTTTTTGCCCTTCTTGCACACCAGACAACTTAACCCTGTTTTGGCTTTGTTCTTTCTGCAAAGAAGAATGGACTGCATTAGCTCTTGGCTGAATGCCCCAGTGTCTCGACCCATAAGTTGGGAAGGGGACACAGTTCTTTTGAACATTTCGGTGGGTTAAATTAAGAGTGGCGAGGTCATATACCAAAGTGAGGTTAATTATGTCTTGCAGGCAAAACAGAGAAAGAAAGACAAAAGGGAGAGAGAGGGAGGGAGAGAATGGAGAAAGATACAGAGCAGGAGAGATCGAGTGAGATCATTACTACCCCCGGGTTCTTTCTTTGGTGGGGACGAGGGGAGAGATGTTCCTGATGAAGAGTGTTCTGCTGTTGCTCTGGCTGACATTGCTTCAGCTTGTGATGTCCTGGGTGGCATCGCTCCAGCTCATAGAGTTTCTAGTGATATTTTCTCTCTCCTTACACAGGCATAACTCAGGCGTTTTATACTGCTCTTGGTTTATTCATTGCAGCTTCGTCTGGCTCACACCTTGGCCACATTCCAGGGGAGACTTCCAGAAGGTCTTTCTGTGTGCCTGCAGAGATTGGCACCAAGTAGCCTCTGCCCCTCTTTGCTGTCCAGTCTCCACCACACCCCGTGGGCAGTAGGTGGACAGAGATGACATTTCAGGTGGGTTGTTCAGGATGATCTTATCTTTGCTGAGACAATTCTGGGTTCTTATGTAATCATCACGATCACAGGTGATGTAATTGTTCAAGGGAGGATTCCCTCACGTGTTTTGCTCAAGGACAAGGCAAAGGCAGTGCCACTGCAAGGGGATTTGCCTTTTCCTTTGCTAAGCCCTGAACAGAAACCAGTGCCTTCTGCATGTGTTCTGAAATGGTTGATGTACCTCTTTGTAATGTGCAGTGGCCTGGAGAGCAGAACTTTAAAATCACATCTTCATTTCTGAAAGGCAACTCAATCACCTTGTGTTTTAAAAGTGGGTGTTTTAAAAGCAGAGAGAGACAGGTTTTAGCTGTCAGCCCAACACACCAGAGAGGTTTTATGCATTTCTCTTCCTCTTTACCTAAATCGGTTCCTGACATGGTACACATTTTAGCTGGAATGAAGAATCATAGAATCAACCAGGTTGGAAGAGAACTCCAAGATCATCCTTCTTGGGGTGCTAGAAGAAAAGGAGGCCAAGCGTGAATTCTGTCCAGCAGGTCCAGTAAGAGCCCTGGCACTCTCAGGCAGCCACAGGGATCTCACCCACAAGGTGACACTGGCTGTGCCCTCGAGCTGGGCATGCTGAGTACCTGAGGAACCCTGTGCAGCACCTGCCAGAAAAAACTTCACTCCTCCATGGGGTAGCCCTGGCTCTAGAAACAAAGCACTGTTTTATCTCAGCACTGCTGTAGCTATCAGTATCACCAATCGTCAAATCAGCCAGGTTGGAAGAGACCTCCAAGCTCATCCAGTCCAACCTAGCAACCAGCCCTGTCCAATCAACTAGACCATGGCACTAAGTGTCCCATCCAGGCTTTTCTTGAACACCTCCAGGCACGGTGACTCCATTTGCCTCCCTGGGCAGCCCATTCCAATGCCAATCACTCTCTCTGGCAACAACTTCCTCCTAACATCCAGCCTAGACCTCCCCGGCACAACTTGAGACTGTGTCCTCTTGTTCCGTCACTGGGTGCCTGAGAGAAGAGCCCAACCCCACCTGTCTACAGCCTCCCTTCAGGCAGTTGTAGACAGCAATGAGGTCTGCCCTGAGCCTCCTCTTCTGCAGGCTGCACACCCCCAGCTCCCTCAGTCTCTCCTCACAGGGCTGTGCTCCAGGCCACTCACCAGCCTTGTCGTCCTTCTCTGGACATGTTCCAGTACCTCAACATCTCACTTGAATTGAGGAGCCCAGAACTGGACACAGCACTCAAGGTGTGGCCTGACCAGTACAGGGGCAGAATAACCTCCCTTACCCTACTAGCCACACTATTGCTGATCCAGGCCAGGATGTCATTGGCTCTCTTGGCCACCTGGGCACACTGCTGGCTCATCTTCAGCTACTATCTGCCAGTACCCCCAGCTCCCTCTCTGCCTGGCTTCTCTCAGCCACTCCATCCCCAGCCTGTAGTGCTGCTTGGGGTTGTTGTGGCCAAAGTGTAGAACCTTCCTCTTAGCCTTGTTCAGTCTCATCCCATTGGCCTCTGCCCACCCATCCAGCCTGGCCACGTCCCTCTCCTACCCTCCAACAGCTCCACACCTGCTCCCAGCTTGGTGTCATCTGCAAACTTACTGATGCTGGACTTAATTTCCTGGTGCAGATGATCAAGAAGGATATTGAACAGTGCTGACTGTGTTGGCTGTTGAGGGAATCATTGCAGCCACTGAGCCGTTCAGTATTTTTAGTCATACAGAAGCCAGCTACAGGTCCTGCTACCCTGCAGCTGCTTCTGTTGCTTCTAAAAAATACTTGGTATCTGGTCCTTAACCATTTATCGCAGGGAACATGATGGCTGCACTCCAGGCATCTCTGAAGAACCCTCCCATCAACAGAAAGAACCAGGCAGTGAAGGTGAATAGGGACCAACTCACTCATGGCTTGCACCTTGTCCTGATTTGAGCTAGAACAAAACCAGTTCTCACTTCAGTGATCTTTTTTACAGCCTTAACCCCTGACACTCCTTCCAAATCCTTTTTTGTTTCTATAACCCCACTAACCTTGCCAGGTGTGACTTTAAGAAGCCAAGGAAGTTAGGTTTAGGGTATTCCCTGATGTTAAAACATCTGTGTCCTTTGTTGATTTAATCTTACACTTTAACTTGGTGCCAGATCAGGTTTTGTGTGTTCTCCTACCTGGGCTGCTGGTGCGTTGTTGTGTCCTGGCTAACTCCACACATCACCAGGTGCCTGTGTCTGACCCAGAGCTGGCAGCGTGTAGATGTAGTTGGCACTGAACTACTGAGGAGCCACAAATGCCGTCATCACCTTTGACTCAGGAAGCTGCTAGCACAGCCAGAGCCTGAACCTACAAAAGAGGGAGAGCTGCTGGTTATCACATGCAATTAAAGCTAAGCTGTGTGACTTGTAGTGTAAAAGGGGGGGAGATGCTCATTTGAAACAGGCAGGAAGGCTTTCTGATCGGTTGTTTCAGACTGTAGGTACCTTGACCTGGGGTAATTCCCATGTTTCTGTTTCCAGCAGGTGGAGGAGTGGGGTCTGTCGTGTGCATTCTGAGTGCCAGGAAAATGGTTCAATCCAGTAACGAGCAGCTGCTGCCCTCCAGGGCCTGGGAAGTGCCGGTGCAAAACCCAGAGGGCCAAATGCTGTTGCTGCCCTGTAGGCAGTGCCTGTCTCTTGGCTCGCCTTCTCTCTGCTGCTGTTGAATCTGACCAGTAGTGCCTATTGTGATCTCTTTTTATGTTCTCTTTTTGTTAAATTCCTGAAAAGGATGAAGGTGCAATTTTGTTTCTATCAGGAATATTTGGTACTGATAAACATTTCAGGGACAGCATCTAGTGATGTGTACAGCTTTGTCTTTAGGGTGATTGGCATTTGTGTGCAATTATGGCTGATTTCAACCTCGCTTTCCAAGCAGGTGCTAAGGCACTGAGGGCAATGTCTTAATTCTCTTTGCCAGCCAAGCAATGTCTTGCCCTAAGATTTTTATTTGAGAAGTGAGTCAGCTGTTAATATAGGTAAGGGGGCTGTGCTTCCCTTGGTCAGCCTCTGAACCTACAACCTTCAACAGGACAGCAAGCAAAAACTCCTTTCTGACCCCAATTATCATTGCAGAGAGATGGGTATTTTTCTTACCCTCTCATCTCACAGCCTGCTCAGGTTCCTTTGTGATCAGTCAGGTTTCAGGTCCATAGCAGGGAGGTCATAGTTCTCCATCATGCAGCTGGGAGGATAGAACTTAAAAGGCTGATGGTCCATTTATGCTGGAGCCCAGCCCAGTGGAAGCAGCAATCCTGAAAAGAAGGAAGAGCAGCTCTCACACAGCAGAGTCCTTCAGCAGCTTGGTAGGGTTATTTTTCTCAAGCACAACAAAATGGCTACTGGTGTCCACTCTATCCCTGTAGAGCTCTCCCATGTTTTGTTTTCTAGTGTCTTAAGGGACACTAGAGAGTTCACATTGCTGTTGGCTTGAGCCACAGTGTGTTAGCTAGAGGGCAGATTGGGTTCTAAAATAGAGGAGTACCTCACCAAGAACTGGGAAAGGCCAGGACATCCAGTGCCAGTGGCATCCTGGCCTGGATCACAAACAGTGTGGCCAGCAGGACAAGGGAGGTTATTCTTTCCCTGTACTCACAGTATCACAGTATCATCAGGGTTGGAAGAGACCTCACAGATCATCAAGTCCAACCCTTAACCACAGAGCTCAAGGCTAGACCATGGCACCAAGTGCCACGTCCAACCTTGCCTTGAACAGCCCCAGGAATGGCTGGAAAATGATGGAGAGTGGCTTGGCCAGCTCAGCTGCCAGCTCTCTCAGCACCCTGGGATGGATCCCATCTGGTCCCATGGACTTGTGGGTGTCCAGGTGGCTCAGCAGGTCCTGAACTAATTCCTCAGGAATTTCCAGGGCAACACACTGCTCCCCGACCCCATCCCCCAGTTCAAGAGGCCACTTGCCCTGAACTCCTCCCTCCTTACTGCTGAAAACTGAGGCGAAGAAGGCATTCAGGACCTCAGCCTTTTCCTCATCGTCAGTTATAGTGTTCCCCTCCTGCTCCAGTAAGCAGTGGAGGCTCTTCTGGCCCTTCTTTTTAGCACTGATACATTTATAACAGTGCTTTTTATTATCCTTCACAGAAGTGGCAGCCTAAGTTCTAACTGGGCCTTAGCCTCTCTAATTTTTCTCCTGCATAATCTGGCTACCTCCTTAAACATGTCAGGAGAAGCCTTCCCCTCCTTCCAAAGGTGATACACCCTCTTTTTCTCCCCCCAATTCCTTCAGGAGCTGTTTGCTCATCCATGCTGGTCGCCTTCCCTGCCGGCTCATCTTTCGGCACGTGGGAACTGCCAGCTCCTGTGCCTTCAAGAGCTCCTGTTTAAAGTAGGTGCAACCATCCTGGACCCCTTTGTTCTCAAGGACTGTGTGAGCAGACTCTGCCAGAGTGTAGTTGGTGTTTGTGCAGTGAAGCCTTTAGTTCTTGATTATGAAATGATGGCAGTGGAGACAAAAAACGGGAGAGTGCCAGGGGAGTTTAGCATGTGCTGGGTTAAAGGTCGAGGCTGTGCTCCCTGTAAAAGGCTTTTGGTGTGTGTTTGTGTGGTTTTTAACATGGTTTTACTTCTGAGATGTATTTAATGTGCCTTCCTTTCTACTTTCCAACTGCAGAGCTGTTGCTTCTCACTTGCAGCACTCTCTCAGAGGACAGGTAACTGGATTTTGTTTCCGTTCCAATGGTCTGTTGTAGCAGAAGGAAGCTGTGGCTGCCTGAGCCTGAGCCTCAACATCTGGAAGAGTTGGGAGATACCCTGGGTGCCTGTGAGGATAAAGGGATCTGATACACATCTTAGGGCAATGTGTGTAAGTATCTGCAGCATTGCTGAAAACTTGGTGCTAGTTAAAGCAGAGAGAGCAGTACTGGATGGTTTGTGCTGAGGGCCACGAGGATGATCAGAGGGTGGGAGCAGCTCTGCTCTGAGGACAGACTGAAAGAGTTGGGGCTGTGCAAGCTGGAGAAGAGGAGGCTCCCAGGTGGCCTTCTTGTGGCCTTCCAGTATCTGAAGCCCCCTGTGGCCTACAGAAAAGCTGGGGAGGGACTTCCTAGGCTATCAGGTAGTGAGAGGACTAGGGGGAATGGAGCAAAGCTGGAGGTGGGGAGATTCAGACTGGACGTGTGGAGGAAGTTGTTGAGCATGAGAGTGGCGAGAGCCTGTAATGGGTTGCCCAGGGAGATGGTTGAGGCCCCATGCCTGGAGGTGTTTAAGGCCAGGCTGGATGAGGCTCTGACCAGCCTGCTCTAGGGTAGGGTGTCCCTGCCCATGGCAGAGGGTTGGAACTGGATGATCTTTGTGGTCCCTTTGAGCCCTGACTGATTCTCTCTGCTATCCAGCTGCATTCTGCAATCCCTCTAAGAACAGATGCTGGCTTTGTAGAATGTCTCTGTAGGAGGTGTGAAAGGAATTGGGAGTCTCATCTGCCTGGAGACAGAAACTCTGCTGTCTTTCACATGGCAGGGGAGTGATGATTCAGCAGAGGAGCAGGTGAGTGAGGCATGGGGCAGCCTCCTGAAAAGGCTACTTGCAGCCTCAGATGTTTGCAATGCTTGAGAATCCTTGGCAAGCATTAAAAACATTAAACCCTGTAAGTGTTAGCCTGTGGTGTTCCAAGAGATCAAAAGCTCTCCTTTTTAATCTAGGTATACAAGAGTGGTATTGATGTGTAAAAGAGACTTGGAAATGCCCCCCCATCTCCTCTATGATATGTAAAGGCTTCTAGAAAATAAAACCAACTCCTAGGTAGAATTATGAAATATAACTTGTGTATAAAAAGAGATCAGGTTGATCAAGCAGGACCTAAATCCATGCTGGCTGGGTCTGATGCCCTGACCATCCTGTCGGTGCCCTGTTCCATTATCTTGCATGGCACTGAGGTCAGGCTGACAGGGCTGTGATTTCCTGGGTCCTCTTTCCGACCCTTCTTGTGGATGGGCACCACAATGGCAGCTTCCAGTCTTCAGTCTGCCTGCTGTCTTCTACCAGGAACAATACTAGTATTTTTGGGCTCCTGTAAATTCCACCAGCTTAACTGGCTTAAATTCAATCTGAAATTATGTCATTTTACAATTGAGATGCGGCTGCAAGTACCCTAAGACCTCTGCTTACCTGCTGTCTCTTTGTTTTTGTTTTTTTTTATCTAACTTAAGAGGATTGAAGATGTTTTTTTCACATAGTCTTGAAATAGCTCACAATGGCCAGATTTTTCCTTTGCATAATGACCTTAATTCTCAGAACTCCTGCTTTTTCTTTTCCCTCCTGTGTATAGAAGCTTGACCAGGCTCATACACTCATTTCTCTCAAAGAAAATGATTTTTTGTTACTGGAGTTTTATTAGTGCTGGTGATATGTGATTATAATGATTAAATAGTAATCAACCATGTCACATCATTACAATCAAGGTCCAGCTCTGCAGCCCTTAACACAGGAAGGCTATGGACCTGATGGAACAGGTTCAGACGAGGGCCACAAGGATGTGGGTGGGCTGGAGCATCTCTGCTACAAGGACAGGCTGAGGGAGCTGGGGCTGGTCAGCCTGGTAGGGAAGGGAGGGCTCTGGGCAGACCTAATAGCAGCCTTCAGGACCTGAGGGGACTTGCACAAGGCTGTAAAGGGACTGTTTACAAAGGCCTGCAGGGATAGGACAAGGATAAATGGTTTGAAAGTTAGGGAAGATTTTGATTGGATGCCAGGAACAAGTGATCTACCATGAGGGTGGTGAAGCACTGGAACAAGTTGCACAGGGAGGTAGTTGAGGCCCCATCCCTGGAGATACTCAAGGTCAGGAAGGTCCCTTCCAACCCAACCCATTCTATGATTCTGTTCTATGAAAAGAGCAGGTGTGTCACAGCACATTTCCATGTTCCTTGTGTTAGTGGTCTTAGATTTGGTCTGGGTTCCATACCAGAGACAGCCAAATGTGAGGTCTGGATTTCTTCTCAGAGACAGCCAAATGCTAGGTCAGGGTTCCTGCTCAGAGACAGCCAAATGCTAGGTCAGGGTTCCTGCTCAGAGACAGCCAAATGTTAGGTCGGGGTTCCTGCTCAGAGACAGCCAAATGTTAGGTCTGGGTTCCTTCCCAGAGACAGCCAAATGTTAGGTCTGGGTTTCTTCTCAGAGACAGCCAAATGTTAGGTCTGGGTTCCATATCAGAGACAGCCAAATGTTAGGTCTGGGTTCCTTCCCAGAGACAGACAAATGTTAGGTCTGGGTTCCTGCTCAGAGACAGCCAAATGTTAGGTCTGGGTTCCTGCTCAGAGACAGCCAAATGTTAGGTCTGGGTTCCTGCTCAGAGACAGCCAAATGTTAGGTCGGGGTTCCTGCTCAGAGACAGCCAAATGTTAGGTCGGGGTTCCTGCTCAGAGACAGCCAAATGTTAGGTCTGGGTTTCTTCTCAGAGACAGCCAAATGTTAGGTCTGGGTTCCTGCTCAGAGACAGCCAAATGTTAGGTCTGGGTTCCATATCAGAGACAGCCAAATGTTAGGTCTGGGTTCCTTCTCAGAGACAGCTAAATGTTAGGTCTGGGTTCCTTCTTGGAGACAGCCAACTTAAAAGGCTGAGGGAAATTTTCTTAGGTTGCTCTTACTGATATTTTGTATTTGTAATTCCATTTTTCACACTCACTGAAGTAAATACTTTAAGGACCAGTCACAGAAATAGTTGTCTGAGCTGTCCTCCAAAATAATGACCCAATTCAAAGGAGTGTTTCTGGTTATTTTAGGCATACAACAGGCTGTAAGTATTAAAACCAAATGTTTAAAACCCACACAGAGCCACAACACCAAACTTGACTTTGTTGGCAAATATTGTGCCAAACAGAAACTGTAAGAGACATTGTAATGTGACAGTGACATGTTCTATGTTTGAAGGATGACTTTGACACCCTCCTTGCAAGAGTATCCTGAAATGCTGCAAATCCAAATGTGTTTGTGACTTTAGGTTCTGTGTGGCAACCCAAAATGGGTCCTTTCAGGAGAGGAATCACAAGTGTTGCTGCTGAAGGTGTGGATTGGCTTTCATGTTTTTTCAGAGCTGAAGTGGGACACCGAATGAGCACTCTTGTTCCCTGCAGTAACAGTATTCTCTGCGGGATTGTCCTTTTAGATTCCAATCCACGATGGGATCATAAGATAACCTGATAGCAGCCAGACTGTGAAATGTTTTGTGGGGTGTGTCAGAGGAACATCCTAAAGATAAACTTACTAAAACCCTTGCTTGATTTGAAGAGACAAAGAATGTGGAGAACCAAAATGACAGACTTGTTCAGTAACCACAGATGGACTGTGGCTTTGAAAGGATGGCACTGAATGTATTCTATTGTGAAAGCTGTGTCAGGAGTCTGACTTCTCTCTGATTTTTGCAGTTTGCTTTTGCTTTAACGTTGTAGATAGAAGAGGAGCAGAGGACCATGTCTTCAAAACATGCTGTCAGCCAGCTGGAGGTGACCAAGATCTGGGCAATTAAAGCTGGCACGCTGGAGAAGCTTGTGGAAAACCTTTTGACATCTTTTGGAGACCATGATTTTGCCTACACAGACATCTTCCTCTCAACATACAAGGCATTTACATCCACTAAGAGAGTCCTGGAGCTTCTCCTTGACCGGTAAGAGCCCATTTATGATGAGAACTGAGCCATCAGTCGAAGCAGCAAGAGCTACTTTGAAATGAGCACTTTCAGATCATGCAAGTGTTCTTAGACCAGCACTCTCAGGGCTGAGGAAACCCAAGCTGACCTTGAATGTTTTCAGGGATGAGGCCTTCACCACCTCCCTGGGCCACCTGTTCCAATGTTCCACCACCCTCATATTAAGGAACTTCCTCCTAATGTCCAGTTTAAATAGACTCTCTAGTTTAGAAACAAATTTGCTTGTCCTGTGGAAAATGAAATTCATAGTCCTACCTTCAAGGTACATGCTCTGCCCATGTAGGTAAGAGATGCTGCTTTGCTCTGTTGGAGTTGTGCCAATGTTTTCCTCTTTCCCAGTGGCATTTTCCCAGCTCCACAGGCTATTCTCATATGTGACAACTGCCTCGGTATCTTTGGCACAAGTGGGCACTTGCCACCTAGAAAACTCTGTGAAATCACAGTTGGAGCCAGGAGGGATGACAAATACTGCAGAAACAGAAGCTGTGCTGCTGGAGAAAGTGCTTGTATGACAGTCACTGTGTCACTGGAACGTTGCTCTGGGAAAGGATGGAGGGAAAATGGGCAGAATCGCAGTTGGAGCCAGGAGGGATGACAAATCATAGAATCATAGAATCAAACAGGTTAGAAGAGACCTCCAAGATCATCCAGTCCAACCTAACACCCAGCCCTATCCAGTCAACTAGACCATGGCACTAAGTGCCTCATCCAGTCTTTTCTTGAACACCTCCAGGGACGGTGCCTCCGCCACCTCCCTGGGCAGCCCATTCCAATGCCAATCACTCTCTCTGTGAAGAACTTCCTCTTAACATCCAGCCTATACCTACCCCGGCACAACTTGAGACTGTGTGCCCTTGTTCTATTGCTGGTTGCCTGGGAGAAGAGGCCACCCCCCACCTGGCTACAATGTCCCTTCAGGTAGTTGTAGACAGTAATAAGATCATCCCTGAGCCTCCTCTTCTCCAGGCTAAACAGGCCCAGCTCCCTCAGCCCCTCCTCATAGGGTTTATGCTCCAGGCCCTTCACCAGCTTTGTCGCCCTTCTCTGGACACATTCCAGCACCTCAACATCTGTCTTGAATTGAGGGGCCCAGAACTGGACACAGTACTCAAGGTGTGGCCTTACCAGTGCTGAGTACAGGGGAAGAATAACCTCCCTTGTCCTACTGGCCACACTACTCCTGAACCAGCCCAGGATGCCATTGGCTCTGCTGCCCACCTGGGCACACTGCTGGCTCATCTTCAGCTTACAAAATCTGTCAGTACCCCCAGGTCCCTTTCTTCCTGGCTGCTCTCCAGCCACTCAGTCCCCAGCCTGTAGCACTGCTTCGGGTTGTTGTGGCCAAAGTGCAGAATCCTGCACTTGGCCTTGTTAAATCTCATCCCATTGGCCTCTGCCCACCCATCCAGCCTGCCCACGTCCCTCTGCAGGGCTCTTCTACCTTCCAACAGCTCCACACCTGCTCCTAGCTTGGTGTCATCTGCAAACTTACTGATGCTGGACTCAATCCCCTCATCCAGGTCATCAATAAAGATATTGAACAGGACTGGGCCCAGCACTGATCCTTGGGGAACACCACTAGTGACAGCTGCCAACTGGATGTGGCACCATTCACCATCACTCTCTGGGCTCTGCCATCCAGCCAGTTCTTGATCCAGCACAGAGTGAATCTGTCCAAACCATGAGCTGCCAGGAGTTTCTTGTGGCAGACAGTGTCAAAGGCTTTGCTCAAGTCCAAGTAGACTGCATCCACAGCCTGCCCCACATTCACCAGGCAGGTAACCTGATCATAAAAGGAGATCAGGTTGGTGAGGCAGGACCTGCCCTTCCTAAACCCATGCTGTCTGGGCCTGATCCCTTGGCCATCCTGTAGGTGCTGCAGAAACAGAAGCTGTGCTGGAGAAAGTGCTTGTATTACAGTCACTGTGTCACTGGAACGTTGCTCTGGGAAAGGATGGAGGGAAAATGGGCAGAAAAGATGCCCACAATGGCAAATCCAGCCTGACCTCAGTCCCTGAGCTGGCCTGGCAGCACTGCTTACTGGCCACAATGGCCCGAGGAAGCTTTGGGAGGTTTTTGGGTGCCCAGAGGAGACCACTGAAGTGTCCCACAGGTGATGGTGGCCAAAGCCTGCCTGCCTTGGAGCTGTGAGCAAATAAATGATTTGGGTTGCTTCTTCCCATGTATGGATTGCTTCACATGAATTAGGTTGGAAGAAACCAGCCGCTGCTGCCTCTGTTTTTTTTTCCTTCCTAAATGAAATAATCTCAACAGATTTGTATTTTGAGCTAGAAACACTCTTTAGGTGTTTATGGTAGTAGTTTATCAATTCTGCTGCTGGGATATTCAGTAGAGGTTTCTCTAAACACCCATCTCACTTTTCAGAAAGGAGAACCTGGAGACCCCAACCTTCGAGGAGACAGAGAGCAAGAACTGCTCCGAGCACAAAGCTCTGCCTAGAACGTAAGTGTGGCTTTGGCCAGGACTTGCTGTCGGGGAGCACATGGGCAGCAGAGATGTTGTTCCTTTTCAAAGGCCACAGTGCTGTTTGCTTGCTTAAACTGTCTCATATCAAAGGATCACACAGAGTTACAGAATAGCAGGGTTTGGAAGGGACCTTTGGTGATCAGATTCACCTAGAGCAGGTTGACAATAATATAAGCCAGAGATCTTCTCGTCAGAGAAATCATCTTAGAATTAAACATGAGATGAACACATCTAGGCCAACATTTTGTTGAAACAGACAAGGAGTGTTTGTTTCCCCTGCCTTATCGATGGCAGTAAATGGTTATTGCTTGTGACTGTTTTTATTGTGCCTTACAGCAGTGTCTGCAAACCAAAGCTGGTGTTGTCTCTGGCAACATCTGCATGCATGAGTCTTTTCCATTAGCGCCTCTGTGATTTACAGCTGCTCTTGGTGTGAAATTTAAAGTCTGAAGTCATCCTAATTTTCAAGAGAGATAGCAAAGCTATTTTGAAATGCAAGGGGAAAGTAGTTTGGTTAACCTCATAGCATCATATGAATATGTGTTTTTATCTTCAGACACTGAGTGTAAAATGTGCCTTAGGTCATCAGTGCTTGACATCTGTAGGAGCTGTGGTTTGCAGCACTGTGGCATCACTACATTTGGCTACAGGATCTTCTTCAGCATTTCTGAAGACTGTTTTTCTAACAATTTATCTCAACTTCCACCAGTTAGGAAAAGCTTAAGGTTTGTTTTTTTGCCAGTGCACTGATTTCTCTGTCCCTGAGGAAGCCACCTTTAGTTTTGAGATGGAAGAAAAATGTTCGGTTTCCTTATCAAGAGATGCAGTCAAGACTGAGCAGTACACTACAGCATTGCCATTCCTGAAGTTCAAGCAGGCTGTCGACTCATAGCACATTCTGTTCCATGCACATTTTGCTTGGTCTTCTGCTTACCCCCATGTTTTTCTGATGGCTTGTGTGTTGGGATAAGGGAATTTTAAGTCTGGCTTTAAATGGTTTCCATTAACATACCAGACACCTTCCTGTCTCCATTGCCTGAATGGACAAAGAAGCTGCAAAGAATCTGTTGTGTTTAACCCCCAGAGAGCAATGGGTGGAAGCTCCTTGGCTCTGAGTATTTCAGTAGCTGTCTCTACTTGAGAGCTTAATTAATGTCTACAAATGGTAAAAGGATTCTCAAGTGCTTTAATTAGAAACAAAGCAGGATAGAAAGCTACAAGCTCTGCTGATTTGGGCTCTTTCTCTTGCCCTGTGAGAGTCACCCAGGGAGCTCAGTTCTCCTCCATTCTTTCCTGGCTGGTGGAACAGAGAGCTATGACTATTTCCACAGGATGGTTTGGGTTGGAAGGCACCTTGAAAAGTCAACTAGCCCAACTCCCTTGCAAGTCAGTAGGGACACCTGCAAGGAGAGCAGGTTGCTCAGAGCTCCAAACAACCTGACCTGGACTGATTCCAGGGATGGGGCATGTACCACCCCTGTGGGCAACCTAAGCCAGGGTCTCACCACCTTTAAAAGATTTCTTCCTTGGGTCTCCCTGGAGCCTTTTCCTCCTGTTTTAACATGAGAACTCATCAAAGAAGGGCAAGTAGTTAAAACTTGTCCACAAGCAGCAAGAAGACAGGATAATGTAGTAGGTAGAGGCAACAAGAGACAGCCAGTGGGTTCCCACACTCCCATCCAAAATGAGCTCTAGGGTCTCCTCTAACCTCCAACTCTGGGCAAACCATTTGACCTCCCCCTGTCTCAGTCAGTCCAGTCATGCAAAACAGATTAAGGATTTATACTGGGGATGTGAAAGATCATTTCACAGCCAGCTGATGGACCCCAAGGAGCCTGATGGAGAGAAAAGGGAAAGAGATGGAAATACTTTGGACATAGGAGAGTGATGTTTTTAAATGGTGCTGTGACACAGGGTGCTGGATGTGTGCTGAGCTGGAAAAGATGATTAAAAGTGTGAGGAAAGGAGAGGGTGGAGTGGGAGCTTGGTAGCCTCTCTGTGGGCACACATCTGTTGGTGGCCTTTCTTGCACCTTGGGCTGTGGAGCTGGACTGGCTGTTGTGTGACATCTGTCCTGGCTGAGAATAATGGTCCCGAAGCTCCAGATAAAAGCTTGGCCACTGATGTTCTGTGATGCATGGGAATGGTTTGGAGCTGTGCCTGGGGAAGTTCAGACTGGACATTCAGAAGCATTTCTTCAGCAGGAGGATGGTCAAACCCTGGAACAGGCTTCCTAGAGAGGTAGTCAATGCCTTGAGTCTTCAGTGTTGAAGAGGCATTTGGCCAATGCCCTTAACAACAGGCGTTCAGTTTTGGCCAGCCCTGAAGTGGTCGGGCAGTTGGGCTAGATAATGAGTGCAGGTCCTTCCAACTGAAGTAAGCTATTCTGTTGTGGTAGTTGCCTTAGCCATCATGATTTGATGTCTTGAATTCAGTAGGAAGATCTCAATATTGCTTACATAGATTTGGTTCTTTGTTAGTTTGTATTTGGGAGGCTATAACTTGTGGGAGTGCAAATCAGGGTCAGCTTCACTGAAGTCTCTGGCAAAACCTGAGTAGTATCTTAATAAGATTGCATACATGAAAAGGACAAATGAACTTCCTTGCTCAGTGGGTTCAGGTGGTTTGTGACTGTCTCGCTGTCTTTATAGCTGTGTGAGAGGCAGGAAGATCTGATTGCATCCCTATGTTCTGTGTGCAATCCATGTCTTCTCTCTGTTTGCTCTTAGGGCTGTAGCATCAGTGTTAAGTGCCTGGCTCAGTCAGTGCTCCGAGGACTTCCGAGAGCCTCCCAACTACCCTTCTCTCCTGAAGGTTCTGGACTACCTGAACAGGAACCTGCCTGGCTCTGACACAGAGAAGAAGGCCCAGAAACTCTTGGAAAATTCCAGAGTGAAGGAACAGAGAACAACTGTGAGTTACCTTCTGCCTCTCTGCTCTGCCAGACTGTGTGGTACCACAGGGGGGTGTGTGGAGCACGCTTCATTAACTCTACAGAGAGGCTCACCAGTGCCTTCTTATTTCCTTCTTTTTGAAACCCAAAATCTCTGTGTCAGATGAAATCTGGATTTAAGAGCATTCCTAAGGCAGTATCTTGGGGATATAACTGCAATCTCATTCCTCTACAGTTTGTTTTTTGTTGTTTGCAGATTATAACAGTGTATAAAGACCCAAACTGTAGATTAGTGAAATTCAGCAGTGCTAATGAGGAATTTTTGTTGTGGGGTGGTGGTGTTTCTTTTTGCAGAAGAAAGGTTAGCAAATGGATGAAGCCATTTCTCTGCTAAGAATCCCTGAACAGCTCAATTCTAACTGTTTCTTTTTCTTGCACCTTTTCTTTGCCAATTTAATCTGCAGGTCAACATCTTTCTTGCTAAAACCTGCAGCACTGCGGGACCATGACGTCAGGCAGCAGAGTGCCCAAAGTGCTTTCGTTCACTGCCTGCTGCACACATTTCCTGTTATGTTTTCTGTCCTGGGCAGGTGATGAATTCCTTAATACCAGCTGCCATGTCCTGGAGGTCCAATATGAAGAAGAACTACAATTTTCTTCTTTGCCTGAGGCCCTTGTAGCAGAACAGCTGACCTACATGGACTCTGTACGTCGAGGGGAAACTCTGCTGGGTTTCTGCAGCACTCCCTTCTTTTAAAGTTCTGTCTGTATAAGTACAGTGTTGCACAGCAGGTAGAACACTCTTTTCAGTGGTGCCCATTTATAAGAGCAGGATCAGTGGGCACAAATGGGAGTGCAGGAGGTTGCATCTCAACATGAAGAAAAACTTCTTTGCTGTAAGGATGCTTGAGCCCAAGAGCAGGCTGCCCAGAGAGGTTGTGGAGTCTCCTTCTCTGAAGAGATTCCAAATCCACATGAACGTTGTGTTCCTGGGCAGCCTGCTGTGGATGACCCTGCTTTAGCAGGGGGGTTGGACTAGATAGCTCTACAAGTCCCTCCCAGCCCGCACCATGCTGGGATGGCCTGGGTTGTTGGGACACAGAACACTGCTCTACTTGGTTATCCAAACCAGCTTCCTTCACTGGGCTTTCTTCCTTCAGTCATTGTGAAGCTTTGGTTGGTTTTCTCTAAGGTGTCACTGTAAATCTGTGTAGGCTTTTTGGCAAAGTTCAGTGTTTGACACCTGAGAAATAGGACATTTTGACCAGATTGCTGCCTGGCCTCAAGATGTGCAGGTAGTCTGTAGCGTTCCGGTTTGGTTTGTCTGTATTAACCTCCTTCAGAGTATCACTTGATCTTTTTTACTTTTGTTTCCCCTTGGTCCTGCAACTGATCTGAAGTTGTCTCTTCTTTTCCCAGGACTGTTTAGCTGACAGTTTTTCTAGGGCATCAAGCCTATAAATAATGTGCCAAAGTGTCTATTTTAAACTAAGAGAAAACAAATCTTTACCTTTTAATATTGCCTAGGATTTAGATCCAATTTGTACGGTAAAGATTGTCCACTGTCTTGTGGACAGCATAGGTCTAGGAGAGTCCTGCTGACTTATCTCTATTTCACTCTAGAAATTGTTCCAGAAAGTTGTTTCCCAGCATTGTTTGGGGAGCATTTGGTCACGCAGGGACAGGGATGAAAACAAAGAGCTGGTGCTTAGCATCAGAGCCACCATCACTCAGTTCAACGCCGTTTGCAATTGCGTTGTGAGCACCATCGTGAAGAATAAGGACCTAAAGACACATCAGAGAGCCAGGATCATGGAGAGATGGATCCATATTGCCCATGTAAAGCTTTTATTTTGTATTCTTCAGTGTTTCTGGTGTGGGAGGTGGAGGGAATAAAAGGGTTGTGTGCATTGGTCCCAGGCCAGTGAACATCTTAGCGCTAAATCTTTCTATTTTTGACTGCCTTTCTGTGTACTATCAGGTGAAGTATTCCCCTTCCTCTCCTCTGTTCCTTCCCCACCATGGAAATGGGGGTTGGTGCTGGTCTTCACAGGGCTGGGATCTCTAATGAATGGGTGAGGTGAATGGGGAGTGCTGTACACTTGCTAATACATCTATGGGAAGACACAGGTATATTCAGCCACTTCCCTGCTAGCAGTGAAAGAAGTGACATGGTAGTTAACAACATCCAGAGGTTAGACCTGCTTTCAGAGGAGCATTTGACAAGAGTGGAGTTGGCCTGGCAGTGGTGCAGGCAGAATAAGCCTTGTGGTCACCTGCCTTGGGCCATTAACATTCAGTCCATGAGCATCATGCTCCTTCTGCTGTGTCTATGAATGCAGTGGGAGCTGAAATCAGGTGTGGCAGAGGACAGCACAAGTGTTTCTGTTTTCATACCTTCACATACACCACAGAATTACAGAATTGCTTTGCTTAGAAAGAAGACCTTTAATATGAATCAAAGTCCAACCATTCTCTAACTCTACCAAGGCTGGTGTTAAACCATGGCCCTCAGCACCACATCTCTGCCTCTTTTAAACACCTCTAGGGATAGTGATCCAACCACCTCCCTGTCCCTTTCAATGAGAAGGGTTCTTCTAATGTCCAACCTAAGCCTCCCCTGGTGCAACTTGTGGCCATTTCCTCTTGTCCTATCACTTACTAATAGGGAGAAGAGACCAAACCCCACCTTGTTCCAACCTCCTTTCAAGTAGTTCTCTGTTCCACTTTTCTTTTCTCTAGAACTGGAAGCTGTAGCACAAAGGCATGAAAGTGAGGGCAGCGACATCTAAGCATCAAAGCACATAAAGTGTTTGGTGCCTGAGGATGGGCAGTGATGTTTTTGATGCTCAGTATTTGTACAGCTGCCTGCTTAGCAGTGGGGAGGTGCACCAGGCACGACAGCGCTCTCACAGAAGAGCACTTGAGCAATGGGGATGCTGACATTTAAAGCTGCTGTGTTTCTGACCGCTCTATTCCTAGGAGTGTCGTGCGCTGAAGAATTTTTCTGCCCTGGGGGCTGTTGTTTCGGCACTGCAATCCTGTGCTGTCTTTTGGCTCAAGAGTTCCCGGGCACGTGTTCCAAAGTAAGTCTCCCGTTCTGTGCCTAGCCCCAAAGAAAGGCAAAAACTCAGTGCTCTGTCTTTTCATCTTGTCCTGCTCCTTCACAGACATTCCTGTAAGGCTAAGACGTGAGCTCCTCTTTCATACCAAGGGGGCAACCTGCCCTTGGGGGTACCAGCTCTCTTCTGTCCTTTGTAGCATACTGGGTCTTCCACAACCTATTTTGAACAGCTGTGGGACTAGCTACTCACCCAGCTCATGCCCACCATTCTCACAAGGCCAGCACAAGGGCACCATGGTGCTTGCCTGTTGTCTTCTCTCCTTTGAATCGTAGGACCATCATGGAATGGCTTGACTTGGAAGGCACCTGAGAGAATCTCTCTCTGCTATTTTTCTATTCCTTCAAATCCATTTAACCACCTTCTTAGAACCAGCTTAGTCTCATCCCCTGCGGTGTGATTGAGATCCCTGGCATACCTAGATGGCATTTCCTTGTGATGCTGTAAAATAAAGCCTAAATTTATTTGGGGCACCAAAAGTTCCCAGCAGGGTTTCTTGTAGACATGCAGCATCTCATTGGATACATTTTGGTGGTGTTCTCTTTTATATGCCCAACTGATCCATAGTGGAAAAAAAAGTGATCTGGTCTGATTTAGAGCTTACTGCTGACACAAAGGATTGGATCTTTCCCTGTTACAGAAAGGCAGTGCTGCTGTTAGAGGAGCTGGCCCATATCTTTGCAGACCGTAACAATTCCTTGGCAGCTAAGGAGCTGGTGGCAAAGGTGAGACTTAGCTTGAATTGCAGTGCTTGTGATCAGAGTCACAGCTGAGCTTAGCCCTTTCTCTAACCAACTGCCAAAGCTCTTCTTGTAAGGCTTAGGCTTTTCTCCTGGGCTGAGAGGTGATTTTGTGGTTCCTGAAAGAACCAAGAGGTGGAGGGAGGAGATTCTGCCCCTCTGCTTCACTCTGCTGGGATCCCACCTGCAGTGCCAGGGCCAGCTCTGGAGTCCTCAGCACAGCAGACACATGGACCTGCTGGAGTGAGGCTACTGCGATGATGGGAGGGCTGAAAGGCCTCTGCTGTGAGACCAGGCTGTGAGAGTTGGGGTTGTTTGACGTGGAGAAGAGAAGCTCCAGGGAGACCTTCTTGTGGCCTTTCAGGACTTGAAGGGGCCAGTCAGAAAGCTGGGGACAGACTTTTTATCAGGGCCTGTTGTGACAGGACAAGGGGTGATGGTTTTAAACTAAAGAAGAGAGATTTAGACTGGCTACAAGGATACTTTTCCCACTAAAAGTGTGGTGAGATGCTGGTCCAGGTTGCCCAGAGAGGTGGTAGATGCCTCATCCCTGGAATCATTTCAGGTGATTTTGAACAGGGCTGTGAGCAACTTGCTGATTGCTGAGGGTTGAACTAGATGAGGTCTAAAGGTCCCTCCCAATCCAAGGCAGTCTGTGATTCTATGGAACGATTGATGAATACAAACATGTGCTCAGCTGTCTACTTTCTGCCCTACACGAAACAATCCCATTAACTGCTCTTGCTAAAGAGAAATAGGTGGAAGCCCAGACAGTTCTGTGTAGTAAAGTAGGTACTGTAAGTACTGGAATTCTTGTGATAAAGAAAATTGGCTCTAGTCAGAGCAAGAATCTTTTTGCACAAGGTCACAAAGCTTCTGATGTACCAGCTTGAAAGCTACACAGACTTCTCCAGAGATGGCTTCATAAAATGTGTCCACTTTCCAGTCTGCTGATGCAAATGGCTTTTGTCTCCAAGTTGGCAAAGGACAGGGGAAGAGAATTCTGGAACAGGGAGGCAAAAGTGTTGAGCAGAATTTTTAATTTGACTGGGGAAAATACATCTCCTTTTGGCTGGTGGAGACAAGTCTTTGCTTCACAAGTGTGTAGAAACACAAACTGTAGAGCTCAGAGTGCAGCTTCTAGTAGCCTAGAAGGTTTAAAATGTGACTCACTACTGTTAAAATGAAGGGAATGGCTGGGGAGTGAATTGCTCCTTCTCTGGCAGCAGGTAACCAGGGACCCTGTCCCTCCCCAGGGTTTCTTCCCCCAGCAGGGTTTCCTGGTGACCCACTGTTACAAATCAAGGTATGGTGGCAATATTGGTGAGAAGATCCTGTTCAGAATTTGATTTAAGGTCTAGATGAGGTACTGAGGATGATGGAATGAAAGAAAACATGGTTTACAAGACCACTGCCTGCTTCTTCCATGTCCTTATTCTTGCTCTGATCTTCTGCAGGGGACAGGGCAAGTCCTGGTACCTTACCTCGGTGCTTTCCTCACTGATCTTGTCATGCTCGACACAGCCCTTCGAGACTGTGGAGGTAATTTGGGGTGATTATCACTGAATCCTAAATATCCTCCGAATCGTTCAGCTCTGAGTCTGCCCTTCCTTGTGTCCTGGAGTCCTGTACCCCTAAATTCCTCTCCTGCCCAGACTTTGGGGGGAAAGGGGAAAAGCCGCTTGGTTCCCCACCCCCCCCCTCGCCTGCCCTGCAGCTGTGAAGGAGGGGGAGGAGTGCCCCGTGAAGGGGGGGACTGCCCCATGAGTTTCCACGCTGGAGCCAGGCTGGGATTGGCCGTGCGCTTTCGCGCCTAAGGTGTGGTAACTCTGCCCTTTGTCTAGCAAAGGGTATAACTATTGGGGGTCTTCCCGCCTTTGGGGTTCCCGCTTTGGAATGTGCCCGTGCCTGGACGTATGTGTCTGCCTGAGCTCACACACTCCCCTCGGCTGGACTGCAGAGACCTTCAAAGGGATTCGCTTTGCTGTCCACACCTTTGTGTGCCTAACGACCCTTAACGACCCGTAACGACTCCTGCAGCCGCTGGAAAGGAAGAGAGGGACAGACCGCACGAGCCAGCCTGAGTGAGTGATTTGGCTTAGCTTAATTGAGTAAGAAACCACTATTAATTAATAGCTGAGTCCTTTTCCAGCCTCTGAGTCCCAATAGAGTCAGATTATTGATGGTATCCTTGTAGATTAATTCTCATGCAACTGAACCTGTTTATTAAACTAAATTAATCTTTGTATATATAGTTGTGGGGGCGGGGTTTTGAGAAAAATAAATAATATCTATTTTTGATAAATTCTCGACTTGGCCACGAATGAATCCTGCTCTCCGCAACACCTTGTATCTTCTGCTGGATTCTGATGCAGCTCATGAAAATCTTTTCTCACAAAGAAGAGTAGTCTCAGCAACAAGAATCTGATGTGAATTTGTGTGCAGTTATCTCAAAGGACAAGCTTAGCATCAAACAGGCTGCCCAGGGTAGCATTGGGGTCCCCATCCCTGGAGGGATTTCAAAGCCATGGAGATGTGGTGCTGAGGAACCTGGTTCAGTGGTGACCTGGCAGTGCTGGGTTAACGAGGGTACTCTGTGATCTTAAAGGACTCGTCCAGCCAAAATGGTTCTATGATGTTATGATTGTTTCCTTAAGTTGAAAACAGAAGGACAGGAGGCTTTCC